>NC_089591.1:4086320-4326850 GCF_019320115.1 Miscanthus floridulus | reverse complement strand
CCCAATTTCCTCTGGATCGACGTTGATGGGCCTTCACAACACTGGATCCTCCCCGGGCTCCATACCTCACATGATGAAGCACACACGAGATAACCTTCTCTGATATCACTTATAGGATCTCTGGAACGCCTAGAGGGGGATAAATAGGCCTATAAAAATTTAACTCAAACTGAACTCAAATTCACCCGCGGCACTGTCGCTCTGTGAGGGCAGCACTGCCGCACCTATAGGAGAGATTAGTTCACAGTTTAAAATCTACCCAACGAAATTTAGATTGGGTAAATTTCTTAGCTTCCTATAGGGTAGTAGATCATAGATCGACAGCTGAAAGTGGTGGGAACACCACACACAAGTAGATCGGCCTCAAACTCTAGAAATCACCTCAATCAACAATATGTCATGCAAGTAATGTAAATCAAGCACAAGTAACACAATGATTTATCCCGTGGCGCGGCTCGCCACCAAGGCTTGCCTACCTCCACGTTGTTGAGGTTAGCCACTAAGGCTTAGAGCTTTCCAGCCCTTCCTCGTTCTCAAGTCAAGAGACTTAACTCTTGAGATGAGGGGTGAGTTTACTAGCTTCAAGAGATGGTTACAAACCTCCCGAGGCTGCCACACGAGTTGGCAAGCTCCACGGGTGACACTCTAGATGGCTAGGAGCCAAGCTCCAAGAGTAACAAACACAATCGTCGGCCAAAACATGAGCATAGTGCTCTTTAGAGTTTGGGAATCAATGGAGCTGCTCTCTATTCGAGTTTGGGACCCTTTTTCCTCAAGGATTGATGGAAAATCAATGGATTTGCTTGAGGGCTTGAGGTCAACAATGGAGTGAGAGAGAGAGAGCTCCTGCTCTATTTTGGGAGTGCTTAAGTGAGGAAGAAGAGAGCTCATTACCGTCGTGGAGGAAGGGGAAAGGTATATATACCCTCCAGCCCCCAACGGTCACTTAAATCGCAGATAGCCGTTGGGGAGGAAAAGGAAAGGTATATATACCTCCCAGCCCACAAGGGACACCACACCCATGGGGTTGGGCGAGACAAAGCCCATGGCCTCGAGGTCATGCGAGACGAAGCCCGCGGCCAAGGGGTCGGGCGAGCCAGAGCCCGCGACCAAAGGATCGGGCGAACCAGAGCCCGCAACCAAGGGGTCAGGCAAACCGGAGCCCGCGACCAAGGGGTCGGGCGAGCCAGATCCCGTGACCAAGGGGTCAGGAGAACCGGAGCTCGCACCTAAGGGGTCGGGCGAGCCTCTCTTCAAGTGCGGCAGTGCTGCACCACGCAAGATAGAAAGGGGTAATAGTGAAGTGTAGACTGTCTTGGCTGTGAATCTAAGGATGCATGTGGTTGTTTGAGCACTTGGTAGCACATATTAGCTTAAGCATTGTGCCTGTCGATGTTTTACCACTGATAGCCTACCACGGGAGTACCCGGGGCAGTATGTTCGGGCTTCGGTGTATGCTGAACTCAATGGTTAACGCAAGAGACAGTTGATTTATCCTGGTTCAGGCCCTCGATCGTAGATCGAGTAATAACCTTACGTCCAGTCGACATTAGCCTTTGCGTTGGATTGATCGTGATATGTTGTGTTGTACTATTGTCATCTCAACTCTCAGGAGCCCTGCCCTCCTTTATATAGTTAGGAGGCCAGAGTCCTAGTCGGTTTACAATGAGATTTCCTAGTAGGATTACTTAATAGTTCTACTACTAAGATTACATGGGAAGAATCCTAGTTGGACTAGATCTTCTCTCTCCCTTGCGGAGTATCTTGTGGGTCCCGCATCAACAAGCCCCCGAGCACTTCATGGTTGAGCTCTGAAAGTCTCGCTTTGCTCCTTTAAGTCTTGTTGAGTAGGAACAAAATGTCATTCGAGTGCTTTCTGGAGTGAAACCTTGTAGCGCTTCTTGGGATCTTCGATTGGTGAGTGCTTTTTGAAGAAAAAGTACATCCATCTGGTTGTAGCCCCCAAGCCTCTTGCTATTTGGAACAAGGAGCTAGAGGATCTTGTCTTGAAGTTGCTCTTATTATTCGTTGAAGTTTTATCAAAAAGAACTCGAATATAACTTGTTCCGGGTTCTTTTTGTCGTAATGTCTTGAAGTGGTCTGCGTTGAGGGAAAAAGCGCACTCACTGAGTGTAGCCCCCGAGCCTCTTGCTACTTGGAACAAAAAGTTGGAGGGTCTTGATCCTTTATGTTGTTTGAAAATTTGTGTTCTTAAGTAGTACCCGAGACTTGGATTATGTCATCATCCAAGTAGTTTTGCGGCATCTTTCCGTAGCGGCCCTTTAGTTTTGGATTTAACCATCATTCGAGTAGTTTCGTGGCATGCAGCCTCCGAGCTTATGTCCGGGTTCTTTTTGGGTGGGTGCAATTTTTTGTAAAAATTGCACTCACTGAGTGTAGCCCCCGAGCCTCTTGCTTTTACTTGCAAAAGTTGGAGGGTCCAGGTTCTTGTCTTCAAAAAATTCTGGGGCTATGTGTCCCGCAGCCCCGTGCTTTGTCCGAGTTCTTCCCTTTAGAAAAGAAGTCGGATGAAGAGTCTTGATGTGTCGTCGTCGTTGTCAGATGTAGTTGTATGGTGGTGGTTGAATGTAAATGCCTTTTGTTCACGGGTTGTACTGTGCTGGTATATTCTTCTGAATATGCCTGTCTTTGAGTACTGCTTCCTCTCGCCTGAGTCATCCATTATTGAGTCCTGTCTTTTCACTGTGTCCTTTGTTAGGCTTATTTCGTTGGTACTCCTAGTCCATGTGCGCCACTCCTTTGGTCTATAAATACTGTCCCGAAGTGCTTGTTTTCATCCATTGGACATTCTGTTGAAACCTTCGTGGTTATGAACATGGTAGTTTGTGAAGTAGAGCAGCCCCTGGGCATATTTTGTAGTTCTTGTGTGTCTTGTCGTAGCTGGAGGAAGTCTTGTGATAGGGATTAGAGGTAGGCTAATCCCGCGATAGCATGGTGCCAGGGTGTACGTGGTGGTAGTTGGAGGAAGTCTTGTGATGTGGGCTTCGTTCCTTCATCCAGCAGTTCTAGGTTGATCCTCATCACCTGTCTTGAGACTGTCCGGTGCAGATCAACACCATATCCAGCATCACATCAGTCTTGGGTAGACAGATGCCCGTCGGCCTTCTCTGCTCCATGTTGCCCTGCCGTGCTGCCGATTTCCGCCTTGGATGCACTGCGTCCGTCCTTTGAAGAAAACAGTGTAGCTGATGGCGGTTTGTCCTTCCGAGTAGCAATTTGGGACACGTAGTCATTCTAGAGCCTAGCCGTGTCCGTGTTCCTCTTTGCTACTTTGCTTTTCGTGGCGCCGAGTTCGTTGGGTCTTGTAAGATTTGTAATCTTTCATTTTTGAAGTTGCTTGTAATGTAACGAATCTTTTCTTCTAAGTTGTATTTTACTTTTCTGCTATGATCTCTGTCGTTCATGAGGTTACCGAGTTCTTTCTTAAATAATCGGGTTACTTTGTTCCTTGCGAGGTAGCCCTTTCTTTCTTCTTGGTTTGACGAGTTGTTCTTGTAGTTCATCTGATAACCCTGCCGTGGTGCTGTGTGGATAAGTCTGAAATCTACCCGTTGGTTTGTACCGTTGTGTGGATTCGTGCCCTCCACCGTTTTAGCTGCGTCGGTAAATAGACCGTTGCGTTCTCACACTGTGTTTTGACGGGCCTTGTGGGCCGTTTTTGTTACCGAAAAATCTATTTAAAGACCTTTTATCTTCCTTTCCCTTGCTGCCTAGCTCTTGCCTTTAAACCCTAGCTTTTAGAAATCCGCCGCCGTCTTTGTCGCTGTCACTCGATCACCTTCATCCTAGCTTTCTCTTCCCTAGTGCCTTCTTTGCTTCCGCCAGTTCATGGGAAAGAAGAAAACCGCAAGCAAGTCTCAGGCGACCTTCGTGGACGAGGAGTCGTCCCTTTCTTTGATTGAAAACCAGGAGTTCATGGCCATGAGGGCTGCTCAGAAGGTTTGGCCGGCTCCAACAACAAGTGAAGACCAGCTGCGCGAGCTCATTAGCGACGGCTTGATCCAAAGCAAAGTCATCGCTGAATGGAGAGTTCCGGGCGAGCATCGGGTTCCGGCTCCGGGTCCTGGTGAGATTGTCCTCTTTGTTTCCTTTGTCCGCGCCGGACTTTGTCTTCCTGCTTCCTCCTTCCTTCATCAGTTTCTTGGTTATTTCAGGGTTAGTCTGAACCATCTAACCCCTAATGCCGTTCTCCATCTTTCTATTTTTGTTCACCTTTGTGAAGCCTTCCTTAGGATCCCTCCTTCTCTATCTCTTTTTCGCTTTTTCTTTCATCTGAAACCTCAACCCCGCCGTGAAGAAACCAGTGTTCTTGGTGGTTGCGGGATTCAGTTTCGCCAGGGTCTCAAGATTAAGTTTTTTTACTATGACCTGGTCGACTCCGTAAAAGATTGGCGTGCCGAGTGGTTTTACGTTGCCAATTTGATCCCTTCCCTCATCATCCACTCTGGATCTGGTCCTATGGTGAACGACCGATGGGACAAGAAGCTTGAGTCACCTGCTGAGATTCAAGCGATCTAGCCGCTCCTTGATAGGATTAGCATGCTGAAACAGTAGGGTTTGACCGGCTTCGGTATCATTTCGAGCTTTCTTCGTCGCCAGGTTTAGCCTTTGAAGGAGCGGGAACATCTTGGCTTTGAGTATTCTGGGGCCGAGGATCCCTCACACATGGTCCCAGCTCTTGAGCTGACCGGTGAGGAGGTACTCGAGCGCCTCCAGAAAATGCTGAAGGGAGTGAGCGTCATTCCTCCTGCCGTCTCCGAGTTCTCAGCCAACAACCCGCCCCCAGCTGTGAGTTGTCTATCTTCTTGTTTAAGTACTTTATGTACCCTTGCTGCATCCGTTCTTGCTTAGCCTTTCTTTGTCTCGGTGTTTTATTCTTTTTCGCAGGAGCTCGGGTGGAACTTTGTTGATCCGATCCCCCTTGATGCTCTCCCTGCCGTGGCGGAGACTGGGGATCGTCTAGCTAGAACTTCTGCAATTAGTAAGTCCCAAACCTCTACAGCCCTTCCTGGGGTTTCTTCTGGATTTGTTGATGTATATGAAGAATATGTTCCTCGTCTAGTCCCTCGCGGTCCTCGCAGTGTCCCGAAGAGGGGGCGAACGGATGGGTTCATCTGGCCTGCCTGTCTCTAAGAAGCCTCGCAAACCAAGTACTCCCTCAGGTACTCCAGTCGTTGCTAGCATGCTCTTAGGTGAGCACATTTAATACTCTTTGTTCCTTTATTTTCCTGTTTCTCTCTTGAACCGAGTAGTTTTTATCCTCTTTTCAGCAGGTGCTCTGGTTTCCTTGGCTGAGGAAGAAGAGGATGATGAAGTACCCCTCGTCATGCGGCGGTGAGTTGTTTTTCATATTCCTGTTGTATTGAATTTCTCTTCTTTGTCTTGACTTTCATTCTTGAACTTTTTGAAGTAATCGAAGGTCGGGTGTGAGTTCTTCCGAGGCTCCCGCGCCAACTTCTTCTGAAGCTCCGGTGTCGAGTTCTTTGGTTGCCTCTGTCCCGAACTCTACCGCTCCTCCAGTGCAGAGTTCTTTCATGGTTCTAGCCCTGGCTTCTTCTGCGGCTCCATTGTCGGCTATCCCGCTCCTGTCGCCGGGTGGCGGGGATGTTTTCGCCGTCGTGGTTCCCCCTGCGAGGCCTTCTTTTGGCTTCACAAAGAAGAAAGTAGTCGGGTGAGTAAATTCTGGCTTTTATCCTTTTGGCTTCTTTCTTCCTTCTTCTGGTTCTTATCGGTGCTTCCTTTTGTCACTTTTCAGTGTTTCGTCTTCTCTCATTTCTTCATCGACTTCTTCTCTACCTCCCGCCGTGCCAACGAGTTCCAAGCCTCAGGACTCACAACATTCTGTTGATGAAGTTGCCGCAGGAGCTTCGGAGCTACCTGGTGAAGTTGCGGATTTGGCCACTCCGGAGGTGACTGTGGCTGTCGTGCTGGGTCCTTCTGAGGGTTTGGCTCTAGCTTCTCTGGAGGTTGCTTTGGTCGCTCCTTCTTCGCCCCAGCCGACCTCTCCTTCCCCTTCTCTTGCATCCAGCGGTCCCTCTTTTTCTGGTGGTGTGGTGCAACAGTTCGATGCCACTCATCGGTTATCGGAGCTGACCACAGCCTGGGGGAGCTTGTCGACCCTCGCGACTTCTTTTGGTGAAAAGCTCCAGGTAGGTTTCACTGCCACTCTTTTTTGTGTGCTTGTTTTTCTTCTGTTCTCACGCCTTGTTTCTCTTTGCCTTTTTTCGCTCAGTCTTTCTCTCGTGATCATTCTGGCTTCTTTTTCTCATCTGAAAATGAGAGAAAGTTGTCTTATGAGGTGGACGCTCTGAAAGCCGATCTCGACCTTCTCTGGGCTGAGTTGGAGACAGAGCGTCAAATGCATCGAAAGGAGGAGAAGACCCTTCGTGCCCGGGTAGTGGAGACGGAGAAGCAGAGAGATGCCACGGTGGAGTCTGCGAAGGATGAATGCAAAGGTGCCATGGGTTCTGCCTGTTTCTTCTTGTATTTTGACTTCTTTTTCCGCTAACTTGTTCTTGGATGTCTTGTCTAGTTCACCGAGTTAAGAAGCAGAAGCTCTCGGAGAGTATCGATGAAATGAAGGCTCTTGTCCGCTCCAGTCATAATAAAGCTGAGGAGGTAATTACTCATGCTGAGGAAGAACTCGCCCTTGCTAAGCTGATTAGGCGCGGAGCTGACAGAGATCTTGTGCAGGCCCAAAAAACTATTGAAGTTTTGTCTGGGAAACTGGCGACGGCTACTGAAAATTGGAACGTTTTGTGGAAATCTTTTCGCTCAGTAGCCGATGTTCTCCGGACTCCAGCGGATGATGGGCAATCTTGGGCGTAGTTCATTCCCTGGATTCCGACTCGTTTCCAAGAGTTCGCGAAGAAGTGTGCTCAAGTATGTACCAAGAATGTGCTGGCCCAGGTCCGGGTCCTTGCTCCAGAGGCGCCTCTGTCCAAGATAGCAGAAGAAGCTGAAAGCCAAGAATACCTTGATGCCGTTGAGAGGATGGAGCCTGAGGTCGAAGGTTTAGCCAGTAGGGTTGTAGACAGTCTAAATATTGACATTTCTTTTTTCTGATGACAATGCCTGATTCGACTGAGCATCCCCTTGTAATATTACACTCCTCTTTAAATGAAGATTCTTTATTTTTGTTGATGTATTCTTTGCCTGGGTGCGGTTGAAGTTACTTGACTTGCTGAGTACTTTGTCCTGTTTTCGTCTCTGCTCCGCAAAACAACTCTGTGCGTTATTCTGACGAGACCCCTCGATTTGTCGAGTACTTTTCTTTTCTTCCCCTTTTGTGATCCGTCGAGTGCCTTGTCCACGCTATGACTTGTTAGATGTAAATCTTTGTGTTGATAACCATTCATCTGCGCTATGTAAAAATGACTCGGCATAGAATGTTGCCTTGACGAACTTGGCGCTTGTGCTTTTCTGAGGAAAAAGTATTCCTATCTGGATGTAGCCCCCGAGCCTCTTGCTTTTCAGAACGAAGAGCTGGAGGGTCTTTTGAAGTTCAATTTCGGTTGACTAGTTTTTAGCTTTTAGCTACCCTCATCAGCGGGCTCAAGCGTGTTTTCAGCTATTTTGCTCTCGGCCGGGATGTTCAGGCATGTTTTCAGCCATTTTGCTTTTTATTTTGGGTGTTAGCTTTTAGCTACCCTCATCGGCGGGCTCAAGCGTGTTTTCAGCTATTTTGCTCTTGGCCGGGATGCTCAGGCATGTTTTCAGCCATTTTGCTTTTTGTTTCGGGTGTTAGCTTTTAGCTACCCTCATCGGCGGGCTCAAGCGTGTTTTCAACTATTTTGCTCTCGGCCGGGATGCTCAGGCATGTTTTTAGCCATTTTGCTTTTTGTTTCGGGTGTTAGCTTTTAGCTACCCTCATCGGCGGGCTCAAGCGTGTTTTCAGCTATTTTGCTCTCGGCCGGGATGCTCAGGCATGTTTTCAGCCATTTTGCTTTTTGTTTCGGGTGTTAGCTTTTAGCTACCCTCATCGGCGTGCTCAAGCATCTTTTCAGCTATTTTGCTCTCGACCGGGATGCTCAGGCATGTTTTCAGCCATTTTGCTTTTTGTTTTGGGTGTTAGCTTTTAGCTACCCTCATCGGCGGGCTCAAGCGTCTTTTCAGCTATTTTGCTCTCAGCCGGGATGCTCAGGCATGTTTTCAGCCATTTTGCTTTTTGTTTCGTGAAAACAACTCGTTGGAAGTCATGACAAGACGTGCTGTGGATGAATATCATCTTTATTGATCATGAATATAAATTAATACATATGTTGTTGAAGAGTATTATCTTTCATCGATTGTGAACGTTGGTCCCTTGTGGCTTGCATATATGTTTTTTGTTGAGTTGTTTTTACGCGTAGAATCTTCTTAGCTGGCTGATGTGCCATGTATTACTGACTTCTTTTCCATCTTCGGTTATTAACTTGTATGTGCCTAGTCCGGTGACTTTTGTGACGATGAACGGACCTTCCCATGGACTGAGTAGCTTATGTCGTCCGTTAGTCTTTTGTATCCTTCTTAGCACTAAGTCTCCGACTTGTAGCGATCGAGGTTGGGTACTCTTGTTGTAGTGTCGTCTTAAACCTTGTAGGTATCTGGCTGATTGGAGAGTAGCGTTTACTCTGACTTCTTCTGAGCTGTCGAGTTCTAATCTTCTTGTGTGTTCTGCTTCTCCTTCATCGTATTGTTCTATCTTTGGTGATGTCCAGATCAAGTCGGCGGGCAGTACAGCCTCTGACCCGTAAACTAGGAAGAAGGGTGAGTAGCCTGTTGCTCTGCTTATTTGAGTTCGTAGCCCCCATACTACTTTTGGTAATTCTTCGATCCATTTGGACCCATAGTCCACTAGTTCTTCGTATAACCTTGGTTTTAATCCAGCTAGTATGAGTCCATTAGCCCTTTCTACTTGTCCGTTGGCTTCTAGATGTGCAACAGACGCATAGTCTATACTGAAACCACAGTCTTGTGCCCAGCTCTTGAATTCTGTAGCTGTGAAGGGGGAGCCTAGATCTGTGATGATTCGATTGGGCATGCCAAAGCGGTGCATAATGTCTTGGATGAACTCGACTGCTTTGGTTGCACTATATTTTGTGAGTGGTTTGTATTCAATCCACTTGGTGAACTTGTCGATTGCTACAAAGATGTACTCGAAACCGCCTTTTGCTTTCTTCAGGGGTCCTACTTGATCCAGTCCCCAGCAGGAAAAAGGCCAAGCGGGTGGGATGCAAATAAGATTGTGAGCTGGCACATGAGCTTGTCTTGCAAACATTTGGCAACCTTTGCATTTTCTGACAAGTTCTTCTGCGTCTTTCAAAGCGGTCGGCCAGTAGAATCCGGTGCGAAATGCTTTGCCAACTAGTGTTCTTGAAGCGGCATGATTTCCACAGCAACCTGAGTGTATTTCGTCTAGGATCTCTTTTCCTTCTTCAAATGAGACACATTTTAGGAGTACTCCTGATGATGCTGCTCTTTTGTAAAGTCTATCTCCTACTAGAACGTAGTTTTTGCTTCTGCGAACCACTTGGGTGGCTTCTGCTTTATCTGCTGGCAATTTATTTTCTTTGATGTAGTCGATGAAAACTTGGCTCCATGAAGTGTGAATTACCAAGATCTGAACGCCTTTAGCCTGAATTTCATGGGTTGTTTCACCGGATTGTTTGATAGAGGGAACTGATAGCTCTTCTATGAATACGCTGGGTGGAACCTTCGCTCTATCTGATCCGAGCTTGGCGAGGACATCTGCTGCAATGTTGGAATCACGCAGGACGTGTAGAATTTCTAATCCTTAAAAATGTTTTTTGAGTTTCCGTATTTCAGCACAGTAAGCACTCATGTTTTCTTTGGTGCAATCCCAATCTTTGTTGACTTGGTTGATGACTACTGCTGAATCGCCGTATACGAGTAATCTCTTTATTCCGAGAGTAATTGCCACTCATAACCCATGGATGAGGGTTTCATATTCTACTTCGTTATTTGTAGCTTGCCATAATATCTGAAGGACGTACTTGAGTTGTTTTCCTTCTGGAGAAATGAGGAGAACGCCTGCATCGGCCCCGCCTAGTTTGAGTGATCCGTCAAAGTACATCTTCCAGTGGTCAAGGATTGTATCTGATGAAGGCTGTTGAATCTCTATCCATTCGGCCACAAAATCGGTGAGGGCTTGAGATTTGATTGCTTTTCGTGGGGTGAAATCGATGTCAAGAGCTCTGATTTCAACTGCCCACTTGGATATGCGCCCCGTGGCATCTTTATTGTGTAGGATGTCTCCGAGTGGAAAATCTATCACCACGGTAATCTTGTGGCTTTCGAAATAGTGGCGAAGCTTGCGTGAGGTGATGAGTAGAGCGTAGAGTAGTTTTTGTACATGCGGGTACTGGATTTTGGATTCTGACAGTACTTCGCTGATGTAGTATACAGGACATTGCACTTTATACACACGCCCTTGTTCTTCTCTTTCTATGACTATTGCCGTGCTGATTACGGTAGGAGTCGCCGCAATATATAGCATCATATCTTCATCTTTCTTTGGAGGGGTCAGGACAGGCGACGAGGTGAGGTATTCTTTAAGTTTTTTGAAAGCTTCGTCGGCCTCTATTGTCCACTCAAACTTGTCTGTCTTCTTTAGTAGTTTAAAGAAAGGTAACCCCTTTTCGCCGAGTCTTGATATGAAGCGGTTGAGGGCCGCCATGCATCCTGTTAGTTTCTGCACATCTTTGACACTTCTAGGTGGGCCCATTTCTGTTATAGCTCGAATTTGCTTGGTACTGGCTTCGATCCCGCGCTGACTGACCAAAAATCCAAGTAGTTGTCCTGAGGGAACTCCAAATACACATTTGTTTGGGTTCAATTTCCATCTCCATCTCTTCAAGTTTTCGAAGGTTTGCTTTAAATCTTCAATCAGGGTGTCTGGGTTCTTTGTTTTTACCACTACATCGTCCACGTATGCCTCCACATTTTCACTGATTTGATTCCCAAGGCAAGTTTGGATAGCTCTTTGGTACGTGGCGCCAGCGTTCTTTAGTCCAAACGACATGGTCTTGTAGCAGTAGGCACCAAATGGGGTGATGAAAGATGTCTTGCTCTGGTCTTGTTCTTTTAGTGCGATCTGGTGATACCCTGAATAGCAATCGAGAAAAGATAATAGTGCAGATCCTGCTGTTGAGTCAACTATCTGGTCAATGCGTGGTAGCCCGAACGGATCTTTTGGGCAATGTTTTTGAGATCTGTGTAGTCGACGCACATGCGCCACTCATCCGTGTTTTTCTTCTGCCCAAGGACCGGGTTTGCTAGCCAGTCTGGATGAAGGATTTCCCTGATGAATCTGGCTGCCATCAGTTTTGTTATTTCCTTTTTAATTGCTGCCTTTTTGTCGGGTGAGAATCATCGTAGCCGTTGCTTTACAGGCTTGGAGCTTTCATTAACATCAATTCTGTGCTCAGCCAACTCCCTTGGGACTCCTGGCATGTCGGCTGGCTTCTAGGCAAAGATATCTTTGTTGTCTCGAAGAAAATTGGTGAGCGTGAGTTCCTATTTTGTCAAGAGGTGAGCACTGATGGTTGCTGTCTTGGAGGTATCGCCTGTGCCTAAGTCGATTTACTTGACGTCGGCTTCTTTTGGTGGTGCGATGATGCTGGGCTTTTTAGCCGGTATTTCTAATTCTTCTTGGCTTGTCTCTGCAGCGATTGTGGCTATTTCTTTTCTTCCCTTGTCGGCTTGTGCCTTAGCTACAATTTGGATCGCCTGAATGTCGCAGTCAAAAGCACGCTTCAAATCGCTTCGAAGAGAAAGGATACCGTTGGGTCCTGGCATCTTGAGCAATAAGTATGGATAATGTGGTATTGCCATGAATTTGGCTAGTGCTGGACGTCCGAGGATTGCATGATATGATGAATCGAAGTCAGCGACCTCAAATTTGATAAACTCTGTTCGGTAATTTGAAGGAGTTCCAAAAGTAATGGGTAAAGTAATTTGTCCGA
This sequence comes from Miscanthus floridulus, assembly GCF_019320115.1. Classification (NCBI taxonomy): domain Eukaryota; kingdom Viridiplantae; phylum Streptophyta; class Magnoliopsida; order Poales; family Poaceae; genus Miscanthus; species Miscanthus floridulus. Next base: position 4,314,863 of record NC_089591.1, on the reverse strand, counting down.
GTGGCATGGCTGCTTTGCCGGGTACTATTCCGTAAAAAGGTGTGCTTGTTGGCGTGATCATCCCGGCGAGTTGTAGTCCCATTTTCCTTAGAGTTTCTGAAAAGATGATGTTGAGTCCAGCTCCTCCATCGATTAGTACTTTGGTGACGGTCATACCAGCAATAGTTGAATCTAAAACCAGTGGATAATGGCCTGCGTTTCCCACGCTAGTCCATTGGTCTTCTCTAGTAAATTGGATAGGATATTGTGACCAATTGAGGTATCTTGGTGTAGCCGGTTTTGCTGTCATAATGGTCCGTAGTGCTAGTTTTTCTTGATGTTTGCTTCTGCAATCCGGAGCCCCTGAGAAGATCACTGCTACCGTTCCCCTGGGTTTTTGGAATCCTTTGTCCTCATGGTTGTCTTCATCTCTTTTCTAATTATCCTCTTTGGTGTTTTCCTTACTATCTTTTCTTGTGTATCGATCATTGAAAGTGTAGCAATTTCCGATGGTGTGCCTCCCATTAGGGTGCAATGGGCAACGTATGTTTTCAATGTCATCATATCTTCTGGGTTTGGAAAACTTCTTTAATTTGTCGGCCATTGCCACAGTATTGTCTGGTCTATGTTTCCTTTCTTGATGTCTGCTATTTCGATGATTTTGCCTGTCCGAGTTGTCCTGGTTGCTTCTGTCCGGGAACCTCTCTCGTGTTTTTTCTTCTGCGGTAATCATCTTTTCTACTGTTCGTCTGAATTCTTCGTTGTTTCTCGGATTTTCTTTGTAGAAGTCTTGAAATTGCCACCTAGCCATGATTCTGTGAGAGAAAGCTTCAATTACTTCTCGTTCGGTTATGTCATGCACTTGAGCTCGTAGTTCGCCGAATCGTTGATAGTAATTTCTGAGGCTTTCACCCCCCTTTTGCTTGAGTCCTTTCAGTTCTGCATGAGTGATTGGATGTGTAATGATTCCTGTGAAATTCTCACAAAAAGCTCTTTGCAAATCTTCCCAATTTCTAATGGATCCTGGATTCAGTTTGTCGAACCATTGGAGGGGCATGGCTTCCAGTGCCATAGGAAAGAACAGGGTTTTGATATCGTCGTCTCCTCCGGCTAGTTCAATTGATTGTGAATATATTCTGAGCCATTGCCTTGGTTCAGTTTTGCCATCATACTTGGAGTGGTTAGACGGTTTGAATTTGTGAGGTAATCGTACCGATGCAAGCCTGTTCACGAAACAGGGGAATCTATCGTGTGTCCAGGTTTCTTTGAATTCGGATTCGACACGTTCTTCTAGCCAACTGTCGTTTTGATGGGAATAATCTTACGAGGTTGTCTGGGTAGGCACCCTACTCTTGGTCTTCCTTGGTTGTTCAAATCGGTGGCCTTGGTTATGTTCCTTCCTACTTCCTCCGTCATGGCTTCCACCCGGCCCAAGTCTTTCGAAAGCAGATTTCCTTTGATTTTGATCTTCTTGCCGGTGGGTTGTTGATCTGGCGGGTAGTCTTGATCGAGCTCTCTCTTCATGCGTTCTCGGGATCGTCGAATGGAGCAAGTTCTGGAGCTGTTCATACTTCTCACCGGGGTGTGAAGTTGCTCCGAGTTCTTCTAATGCTTCTCGAATCTTATCGTAAGGCGTATTTGCCGTGCGTCTTCCTTTGACTTCTCGTTGCGATTTTCTTTTGTCGTACTCAGCCAACTCTGACTCATATCTGATCCAAGCTTCCCTGCGCTGCCTAGCATGGTGTTGGCGCCCTTGCTTCAACTTGTTTTTTCTTTCTCTAGCTTGTTTCTGACTCTCGGTTTCTCCATCATAGCCCTGGGCAAAGGGTGATATGTTGGATTCTGATTCATCTGATGACCTGACATCGGGTGCTTCCGGGAGATTTAATGGTGACCGAGGACGTCGAACCATGAGCACTTCTCGTGTGTGAGCCGTTCTGTTATTGGCGTTAGTTTTCATGCTGTCGGAGTCGCTGATAACTTTAGTAGATGCCTCGATGTCGTAGATCGAGTCTCCTTCTTGGTAAGGTAGAATAGCTGTTGTTGTTGTGCCGACTAGTTGGGTTCCACTATCTTCAGGAATGGAACCTGGCCAGTGGATGATACAGTCTTGCGATGTTATCATAAGCACGAGACCCTCCTGGGCTCCTGTCAGTGGTATCCCGAACATTGGATTAAAGGATCTTTTGAACTGTCCCTAATAGAATTTTGCCATGTTGTCGAGCCCAAATGGAAAATGACTCGACTTCTTGAAGGAACTCTGAGGGTAATCCAAGTTGTTTTGGGTTGTGCTCTGGAATCTTGCCAAAAAAGAACTTGGTTTCTTGAAAGCACTCGGATGACACTTCGCCTTGGAACTTGAATTCGAATCGGATACGCGCGGACCGTGAAATCTGATTTGAATCGGATACTATGAGCTGTGCGAATCTTCTGGTGAGCTGATCCGTCGTAGTTGTTGAAATAGGAAACTCTTTATGATGATCTGGATCTTTGAAAAGATGGCTCTGGAGCTTGCCGTTGTTGTCTGCCTCGCAGACCCATGAGCCGAAGATGAAAGTTGATCCCGTTGGGAAGATTATGTTGTCAAGGTCCATCGAGCTTTTGGATGCAAAATCGCCGAAAGCCCCTACCTGGCGCGCCAGCTGTCGATGTTTTACCACCGATAGCCTGCCACGGGAGTACCCGGGGCAGCATGTTCAGGCTTCGGTGTATGCTGAACTCGATGGTTAACGCAAGAGACAGTCGATTTATCCTGGTTCAAGCCCTCGATCGTAGATCGAGTAATAACCTTACGTCCAGTCGGCGTTAGCCTTTGCGTTGGATTGATCGTGATATGTTGTGTTGTACTATTGTCGTCTCAACTCTCAGGAGCCCTGCCCTCCTTTATATAGTCAGAAGGCCAGAGTCCTAGTCGGTTTACAATGAGATTTCCTAGTAGGATTACTTAATAGTTCTACTACTAAGATTACATGGGAAGAATCCTAGTTGGACTAGATCTTCTCTCTCCCTTGCGGAGTATCCTGTGGGTCCCGCATCGACAGTGCCCCTTTATAGTACGACTTTTCCTATACTCAAATTCAATATATAAAAGAATTTAATCCTCCTTTGAGTTTGAAGCCATCTACATTTATAATTGGGGGCTCCTCCATTTCATGTAACATCCTCGAATATAAATTCCCTGCTTGTCATCTCAATAAATCTCATTAGTTCTCTAATTGCATGGTCATTATCACCAAAACCCACAATTAAGGCTTGATTGCACTTTTAGAAAATAATAATTATTAGCTAAGCTGCTATCTCCTTGGATTCAAACAGTGCCTAAATAGCATTAGCATTTTTCATTAAAAAAAACTAAATAGCATTAGTGGACTCACTTTTCCCATGCCTCATCTGTCCTTTGGGTTGTATCTGGATTCATAGAAACTAGAGCGTGCCCCATATGCATTGTTACGTGGTCACGAATGCTTTAGAATAGAAATTTGACAACCTTTAATTATTGGTTTATCTATATGGCTCAGTAGAATACATATGTTGCATTAAGAAATAGATTAGAAGGGTACCCAATCAGTTATAGTCGTACTTTCTTAGAAAATAAAGTTGTTACATGTATGAGTTGGACTTGTTTGTTCTTACATCGGTTCTCGTCAAAACTAGGTAAGATGGTAGAAGAATCCAATAAAGAAACCAATAGAAATATTAGATCAACTCATTTAGTGGGGGTGACTTGACATTTAGTATGGATAACTTGGATAGCTTGTATGAAGAGATTAAAAGCTAGTGAAGTTTGTTTTATAACATATACATGGATATAGATATAGATATAGATATAGATATAGATATAGATATAGATATAGATATAGATATAGATGAGACGTTAAAGGAAAGTAATGGTAGGGATAAGACAGATCTACCATTTTCTTTAAAGTTTTGGGAAAAATAAAAATATGTGGGACATGGAAAAGATGATTTCATATCCAAAATGCTCCCTCAGTTCTAAATCATATATCACTTCTAAGTCGAATTTCTCTAACTTTAAAGTTTATAGAGAAATGAGTTACTTCAGATACATTGTATTTTTTCCAAATTCTAAGACCTCAATCCATGGACATCATGGCTTAGAATTCTTAAGCAAAAGCACAGGTTGCTTCAAAGCGCACTTCTTATGCCCAAAACGAGTCAATTGACTTTTCATGTCCTCTGCTAATAAACACTATCATCAGACAAAGACATAGAAAATTCCTTGGAGGTTGAAGATTTATGACTCACATCAGCAACATATGGTAGATGTGATTAACATCGCTAACATAGTAGTGACTTCATTTTATGATGAATCTTTTAGAGAGAAAAAGATGTGTAAACAACATCGAGCCAGAGCAAAGGAAGGCGGATGGGGGAGGAATGAAAGGAGGGAGATGCGGAAGGGAAGTGCCATGGAGCCACCGTTCTTGCATCTGCACGGCCATCCCGCAGCGCACTCTGGTGACGGTGACGGTGAGGCTGGCCAGAGGTGGGATAAAGTGGGCTGTGGAGGCGGCGTTGGTTTCCTCCCGTGTTGCCGGTCGAGGCAATGCGCGGGGCGGGAAAGCTAAGCTGTGCCTTTAGAAACAAACATTCATTGTATTAGATATTCATAATAAGTGTTATTGTTGTTAGTATCTATTGATAAGAGAGTTGAGAATACAAAAAAAAAAGCGCTATATATAGCTCATTTTTGGACCCAATCAGAAACCATAAGGCTTAGTTAGGTAATGTAGATTACATATATTTGGGTGATATAAGAAGTTTTCTTGAAAAGATAACACATTGAAAGAAGTGGAAACATCTAGCAACACATGGACGTAAAGTCGTAAATCCTCACTAATTTGATTTTAGCTTGACGAGGATTGTCAGACAATAGCATGGCTCTGTTGGGTTCTTGACCTGAACATGCCGCACCCAGCTTGAGGCCACACCACATTTGCGGCGGACAAAAACGCTGCCAATCTTTTTTTTTTTTGGCAAGATTCGTAGAGCAAAATAACTGGAGTATATTCCTAGGCCAATGTGGCGTGGCCCAAGTCGCCACAATTTCGGAAGCAAAGTTCTCCATCGTTTTACTCTGCTCTCGCTTCACCGTGGCGATCGACGTACTCCGATCTGTGCATGGCTATCGCCTACGTGCACTTGACCCTTGTGAACTCCACTTGCGCGGTTGCCGTCGGCAGCGAAAGCTTCAAAGGGCAGGTCACGCTGACGTTGCTGTCCCTGCCGTGGTGTTGTTCCTCGTCATTGACCTCCCCGCCGACGACAGCGAGCTCGATCTCGAACACCCGGGCGACGCTCTCCCTCACGAACTCGGCCACTCCGTCGCCACCGAGCGCCACGGCCGGCGCGCCCCTGTCCACCGACGACGACGCCGTCACGCGGTACACCCCTTTCCCCCGCGCCTTGAAAAGCCCCCACTCCGCGCTCTCCAGCTGGGCACTGGCGCGCGCGAGCGTCTGGCCGTGGAACCGGAGCTCGACGTCGAGCGGCGCGGTTTTCCAGACGCCGGTCGCGAAGTTGCGGTTGCGCACGGCGATGGTGAGCGAGACGTCGTATGCGAGCGCCGTGCTGTTGGGGTCGGCGAGAGCGAGGCGGGCGAGGTACGCGTCCTCGACGGTGACGCGGGCGGGGAAGACGACGGAGAAGGCTACGACGAGCACGGCGACGAGCGTGGCGACGGCGACGGCGAAGAGCGCCGTGATGAAGCGGCAGCAGCAGGACTTGGTGGAGCGGCTGCAGGAGCAGGCCACGCACACGCAGCAGTTGGTCTGTTGGCAGCAGGCTTCCAAGCAGGCCCCGCAGCAGTCGGTCTCTACGCAGAGATTGCACATGCAGCAGCAGCAGTTGCCGCAGCAGTCGCAGTCGCAGTCCATGACAGCAGCAGTCTAGGAGAGTAGGAGTCTAATCGACTGATGATTCGCTGCCGGCGAGTTTGGTGGCCTTGTCTCGTACGTATCGCATGTCTAGCAGCTGCCATCGATCGCGACGCCATGCCCGAACTCGAATCGGCTTCGTGATTCTGATCCGTGTCGGATTTGGAACTCAGCAGTACGTCCAAGTCCTAGCAGCAGAGAGGCTGCATGCCGTCGCCGTGGTTTTTGGACTCACACCCGTTTGTGCTCCACAACACAAGGTGATCAAGTTTCATTGCCAGAGTACATATATTGCCATATATATCGTTTCCCAAATATATATATATATATATATATATATATATATATATATATATATATATATATATATATATATATTGCCATATATATCTACTACACGAAAGACAATTCAATTGTTTGAATATAGGAAGTAGTAATTGTATAAAAATGTATATATACCAAATGTACTGACTAGTGTAGTTTGTGAAGCAGAGGAGGAAAAAGGAAAAAAAAACAAAGGGAAAAAGACATGGAAAAATCACAAATAGTGGATCATTGACATCGGCAAATTCCTTGTCAAACGTTTGATTAAAAATAGTTTGCATACATAGTTTTACTGACATGAGTGGTCTTTTTCTTAATTATATGGTCCTCCATAACCCAGATTTTGTAATTTGACATCAAAATTTTGGAATAATTCTTTATATGCAACCAGATAAACATTAAATCCCTGCTGTGCTATCGTTAGTGATTGTGGAGGGCCCCATGTGTCATAGACATAGTGATATAATGTCATGGATTGTGAGTTTTCTTGGTGGAATATAAGAAAATTGCCCCATGATTTTATAGAAGGGGAGGCAGCTAATATATAGGCATCTAATTGTATAACTGATTTTCTTAAAACAAACTATGATATTTTTGCGAGGGTAAACAAACTATGCTCTTTTGTGAGAGAGAGTAAAACAAACTATGGTTTGCGAGTTGGTGTTGGTACTTTAAAGGTTATGGTCTTATGTGGTTGCCCACTTTCCTGATCAAGGAGCATACCCATTGAGGTGTGCGTGTGACCAGTGTATTAGAAAATTGCCCATTGAGAACCAACATCAATCGGTAGTACTTAAGGACTAGTGATCAGAACACATGCAACAGAGAACGCTTGCTTCCAGCTTGTAATTATGGCCACCATGTCTACTATTACTTTGTTTGTTAATCAAGTGTGTGTTTGTAGTTGTTAGCTTGCAAACATGATACTTGATGCTTGACTATAAACTTAAACAACATTGAAAGTTAAGAATAAACATTAGCAAGCTTTTTTGCAAGAAATTGTTGTCAGCTAGCCCCACTATAAATCCACACATGGCCTTAGAGTCTGTATATTATAAGTTACAAGTAGTCGAGTTAGTCTTGTGGAGTACAATTTGACTGCTTAGGATTTGTCATTGTTGTGGCAAGATTGTCTTTCAAGATGATAACCACTAGATTTGGATGCAGTTGAAGGTTCAATGTTGGTGGGTTCAACATGGACTTCCTTTTATCTTTTGCTATCTTCACCCAGACTATATGAAGTTTATTTTTTTCTCTCTATTTTAGTTAAAGAACTTTGAACTTATTTGATTTTCGATGCAAATAGTCTCAACCTAGTTTGTCACTACTACAGAAAGCTAAACACTGCCGGCTCCAGAACCCCCATTGCTGACAGTTTTGGCCCCGTTGGTGTATGTCGGCGACCTTTATCTCCGCCGGTAGAGAACCGGCGGTGACGGTATTTTACCACCGTCGGTCCGGCGTACCATACGACGGTGACGGTATCTTACCACCGCCGGCTCGGCGTACCATCCGGCGGTGATGATGTGTCCTTCGACGCTGGTCCGGCGTACCATACGGCGGTGATGATGCGTCCATCGACGCCGGCCCGGCATACCATCCGACAGTGATGATGCAAGAATCGACGCCGGCTCGGCGTACCATTCGGTGGTGATGATGCGCCTATCGACGCCAGTCCGGCGTACCAATCGGCGGTGATGGTGCACCTATCATCGCCGGGCCAGCATACCAACCGGCGGTGACTACGGACCTATCACCGCCGGGCCAGCGTACCATCCGGCTGTGATGAAAAGAACACCAATGCCGGTCCGACATACCATTCGGCTATGATGTCGAGAGCATCAACGCTGGACCGGCATACCGTCCGGCTGTGATGATGAGAACATCAATGTCGGACCAGCGTACCATCCGGCGGTGATAACAAGAACATCAATGTGGGGGAAACCGCCGCATTAGTCCACCTAAACCGAGTGTCGTCCTCGACCAACTCAATTTATGTAGATCAACACCGCGAGACCCCACAGGAGCGCACATAGCAACTCCTCTTCAGGACCTTTGCGCTAAGTTACACACACATTTCTAGAACAATGCAAACCAGACAACTTAATCACATACACACTTCAACCTTCCACTCACTTAGAAAACATTAGTTAATATGACATAGGATTCAGTAACATAAGATTATAACTTAGATAATATGATTACATTCCGCTGTCATAATAATAAATACTATACTCTGATGTTGTATTAAAAGTGATGTAAGAAATGGTTAAGAATGATGTAAGCTTTATTCTCTCATTTGTGATCCTGATGGAAAAATGTAGAATTTTGGGTTCTCCCCTTGGGTGTGCCCGACGGAACCGTGTAATTTGGTATTCTCCTTCGAGTGCTTAGTGTCTAATAGAAGACAAGCACTCCTATGAGGCATTAGATTAGGCGGTTCTACCACAAAGAGGTTGTGTCATGCGGCCAACGTGACATAGCTTGGTTACACTGTTTTTCCCTGTCTGTGTCGGTTAAGGACCGGCCGTTGCATAAGTCTCAAGGCAAGTCACAGATTTATTATCCCGAGCACATACTTGGGTATGGGCGCTTGAAAGACTTGTTACTCTCTTGTCATGGGTTTCGGCTCTTTCTAGACCGACTGTCATGGTGGTTTATGGGTTAGGAGGTCCTTGCACCGCACTGAGTCTGGGACTCAGGGCCAGGGGCTTGGAGTCCAAGTTTGGACAGGGACCTGGACCCCGTGATAGGAGGGTAGTGGGTTGGTTATGCTTATGCCTGGGGTACAAGCGGGTGTGTGTTTTTGGGGTACCATGGAAAAAGGAAATCTGATTGCTTACCACCTGCTTAAAAGTAGTATGTGTGCTTACATAGAATGGTTGGTTAATGAACTAATGTGGCTATTAATAAAAATTGAATATAAGGACACACGCTTAGTAATGCTTCCTGCAGATGCAATAAACCCACAAGCCAGATAGCCTTACATATCCTTAGAGTCTTTTCTTTCCTCATGTCGGGATAAGTCTTGCTGAGTACAATTGAGTACTCAGGGTTTTATTTCCCCTGTTGCAGGTGACAGGTGGAGGCTAGAGCTGACCTTTGTGTGTGGATTCCTCCTGGTGGGCTCAGAGAGGATTTCCTTTACGCTACGATCATAGTTTTATTTATAACTCTCACCAAATATTTTTATAAATAAAAGTTTTATAATATGTTGTCCTAGTTATTTATCAATGCTTCATCATGCCATTAATAGCTATTTATTTCTGCTATAATTCTGATCGCATGTTTATATTCCGCTGTTAATTTAAATTATTCATACTCTGATAATATGATTACATTCCACTGTTATAATAATAAATAGTATACTTTGATGTTGTATTAAAAGTGATGTAAGAAATGGTTAAGAATGATGTAAGCTTTATTCTCTCATTTATGATCCTGATGGAAAAATGTGGATTTTTTTGGTTCTCCCTTGAGGTGTGCCCGACAGAACCACATGATTTTAGTGTCCTCCCTTGAGTACTTAGTGCCTAATGGAAGATGAGTACTCCTAGGAGTCATTAGATTTGGCGGTTCTGCCATAATGTTCACCACCCCAAGATAGCAATTAACCACCCTAAGACATAGAGCATGGGTTCTGTCGCCCAGTTGGCGGAGTGTCCACCAATGCAGCGGAGTGTCCAATAAACCTCCTCAATCTAGCAAATCTCCTAGCAGAGGCACCTAGACTACTACGAGCATGAACAACGAAAGGTTCGACCATCGATCGGAGTATCCGCTGAATTATAAAGACTCACAGCCAGAGAACCCAAGAGAACTTAGTTCTTACCGGATCATCCGTCACACACTTCGGGGCATCCGAGGAATTATAAACACGAAGTAACCCAGTAACCTGAGAGTGCCCAAAACCTATTGGAGTATCCCTAAAACCCACGGAGCATCCGCTAGAGCCAAACAGAGTCACCTAGAGACAACCCACCTTGGTACCCTAGTATAGCGGAATGTCCGTCAGTCATAATGGAGTATCCGACAATCACAAAGAGTGTAAGTTTAACCATCAAGTTACCCAACAGCCAACCTTACTAGTCAGTTGCCCAAGCCAATAGCACAGTAAGTAGGATTATTATTAGAAGTCTCATCCCAGGATGCAATGGTGATCTATTCATGTTCCTTAGCGTCATTCTGAATCAGTCAGTGAATCTCTCCGATCGGATCTCTCTCATTCTTTTCAGGAATCGTCTTAGTCTGAAGCATGTGTAGGATGTCATAGTCAGCCCCTAACTGTCTGAACGGCAGCACTATCAGGTAGGCACCCAATTATTATGAACCCTAATTTGGATACTTATCAAGTTGCATTATGAGTTATGCATTACATGTAGTCTTGGATAATGATCACTCTTATACTACACCTAGAGTAGCTTATTAACCTGTGGAAGCTTCTCATCTAAACAATGGGAATGGGAACGCTTAATGCTTAGTTGCTTGGGCAACTGGTAGAAGTCGAGCATGAAAAGGGAACTCATACTCGCTCATGTAGGATGTTACACCTGGATAATTAACTACTAAAACCAATAAGGGTACAACTTGACTTACCTAACTAATCTGGCTAAGGACTAATATCTCTAATATGGTAATCTTGATGATAACCTGGATATCTTGCTCATGCGCGGGGTAGGTTGTCGTGAGTGTGGGATCTAAGGCGACGTAGCTCGTGGAGCAGTAAGGACCGTGTATTAGGATACGTAAGTCCGAGTAACCACCCGTATAGACCACATTTCGCAGATGGGGTCGACAAGCCAAGTAACTAGTTGCGACATGTTTATCCGTGAAACTGGTAAGGGGGTTGGCATCGGTCAGGAATGTCTTGGACATTGACCGGACAACCGCTCGAACCTTTCGTTGGACACTCGGGCCAGATTAGGGAAAGGTTGGAGGACATGAGGCAACCATTACTACTGGACCCGGTGTATGGTGGTTAGTCCCGTTTTCCAGTGTGGGTATAGTTGTACACCTCTACTAGAGTCTTGAAAGCCTGAGTCCCTCGGGATGAAACTATATGGTTGTTCTTTCTTTCTATACCCATGGTAGCATGAACAATGGACTATGAGCACTTTGTGATAATGATGAATACCTTTACTTCTATGTTGAGCATAGAATGTCATATTCTTAATGAACATCATTACTTTTTGCACTTATACAAATACCCGATAACTACCCTATGCATCCACCAAATACTATATGTTGGAACTAAGTCCTGCGAGTACGCAACATAATCACAGGTGTAGCCGTTAAGTTGTTTTGCAGGTGGTCAAAGCATCTTTCCAGATCTAGCTTCGGTGAAGACGACAATTAGCAGACCTTGGAGCAGGCGTTCTTCAAGATGAGCTGTGTGCGGAATATAAACATGTGATTAGAATTACAGCAGAAATGATTATCTAATCATGTCATGAAGAATCATTGATATGTAAACTAGGACAATAGATTATAAAACTTTTATTTATAAAAACATTTAGTGAGAGTTATAAATAAGACTATGATTGCGGCGTAAAGGAAATCCTCTCTGAGCCCACCAGGAGGAATCCACACACAAAGGTCGACTTTAGCCTCCACCTGTCACCTGCAACAGGGGGAATAAAACCCTGAGTACTCAATTGTACTCAGCAAGACTTACCCGACAGGAGGAAAAGAAAAGACTCTAAGGATATGCAAGGCTATCTGGCTTGTGGGTTTATTACATTTGCAGGAAGCATTACTAAGCGTGCATCTTTATATTTGATTTTTATTAATAGCCGCATTGGTTCATTAACTAACCATTCTATGTAAGTACCTATGCTACTTTCAAGCAGGTGGTAAGCAATCAGATTTCCTTTTTCCATTCCATCTTTCATCTTTCAGTTCTTACTACGGTGCTAGGCATAAACAAGCCGTACCAACTCGACGGCGATTCATGAATCAATGTCTCCAGCTGGGTACCCCGAAAACACATGCCCCGCTTATACCCAAGGCATAAGTAGGACAAACCCATCACCCTCCTGTCCTGGAGTCCTAAGTCCTCATCCAAACTCAAACTCCAAGCCCCCGCCCCTAAGTCCCGGACTTAGTGCGGTGCAAGGACCTCCTCCACCAAAACAAAACCCTGACAGTTGGTCTGAAAAGAGCTGGAACCCACGACAAGAGAGTAACAAGTCTTCCAAGCGCCCATACACAAGTATGTGCTCGGGATAATAAATTTGTGACTTTCCTCGATGGCTTATGCAACGATCGGTCCTTAACCGACATAGACAGGGAAAACAGTGTAACCAAATGATGCCCCGCATCTACGGTGACACAACCTCTTACCCCCACCAATACCAAAACCATATCCCTGCCCGGTCACCATTTTTCCTTTCCACCATTTATATTTTCCAAGTGATAATGATATAGTAACATATTTCCTATATCTCGCGAGTGACAGGCAATCACTCGACTTTTATTGGTTCCTGTAGCATAGCAATCTACCTGATCCTGTCATACTAGTAAGACTCATAGGATAAAGATATATATATGCCAGTGGGTTTCATTCAACTCCTTAAAACTTAATGCACAAATATAATTTAAACTACATAAAAGTACGAGTTATGCACTAGGGCTTGCCTGGGTAAGATATATATTAAAAAGTTAGTATCTGCATCTTCAGATCATCCACCATCAACTGGATAGAAAGTCCATTGCATCATCTCCGGGAGAGAATACCATTACACCATCTTTGGATTCCCAATCATCCTTCAATTGATCCGTTGATCCATCATCGTACCTATATGATATGCAATGCGATACAATACAAATACGTAATTAATCGACTGCAATCGTGACTCGTAAAATACGATTTACGCTGCTCAAGTTAACGAGCTAGTTCTAACGACGATCGTACTTAGGTCACATATCCATGTTGTCAAACCACACATTATTTCCCAACAATTATTTTAGTTATATAAATCCAAGTGGTTTCTTTATTTCATTCTATCGATTTAATCATTATTTGAAATAGGACATTATTATCTATTTAGCAAACTAATTATCTGGAGCTAGAAAAATTACAGTGAGTACCTAATATTGCTAGGAGCTTACTGTAGAAATTTTAGATTCAATAATATTACCAATTGTCCACAACAATTCCTACAATATTTTTATAATGTTAAGTAGCTTAAATTAATTATATAGCTCCCAAAAATATTATCAAACTATGCGAACAAAATCTACTAACAGGTAGCTCATGATTTTAGGAACTCAACAAAACTAGTTTCACAATTTTTAGACAGCTACACAAATATATATTGATTTTACAAATTTATTTCTGAACTAAATAAGCTAATTGTTTTAGAAATTAAATGCCAGCGGCCATCAACTGGCCCAGCGGTCAGAGCAGCCCAGGCGAGGCGCGGCATGCGTGGCCCAGGCACAACAGTCAGCGGTAGGCTGGCCTAGCGCGCGGCGCAGGCGGTGGCCCAGCAGCGTAGCGCGGCCCACCGACCAGGCGTGGGCTAAGCGCAGGCAGCGGCCCAGACGGGGCGGGGCGTAGGTGGCCCAGCAAGGTGGCACGAGACCGGCCAAGACGAGCGGGCATGGCCCAAGTGGCGCGGACGGCCCAGGCGCGGTGCGAAGCAGGCCACGGCCGTAGAGGCGCAGGGCGAGCGGCCCAATAGGCCAGCCCACGTGGTGTGGCCTAGTCTCGGTGCATGTTTTTGCAGAAAAGACCCCTGGTTTTTAACTAATCAACCTACGATCTAGCTCACTATTCAAACGAGTCACGTATTTCATAATATGGACCCTGTATAAAACTTCTTCTTGGATTCTCACCCATTCCTTCATCCTTAAAAGCAGAGGGCAGACGGGGAACACCGGCCAGCGGTGGGAACAGCGTGGTGGGGCCGGGGAAGGCATGGCGGCTGCGGACCACCCACCGGCGAGCTGCACGGGGAGCCCGCGCGACCACGCCTGGCCACGGCAAGACCCGAGCTGGCCCTAGGCAGCCTGCATGCGAGAGCAGAGGAGGCGGGCACGCCGGTAGTTGCAGCGCCAGCCAGGCAAGGACGGCAGGACAACGCGTGGGGCCACGACAACTCCAGGACAGGCACGGTTGGTGGCGGCGCGGCATGGCGACGCTTGGCTCAGGCGACTGTGGCAATGGCCGAGCACGGAGATGGAACGATGCGGACAATGGTGGAGGAGGCGCCTAGGAGGAGCAGCGCGCTCGATTGAGCTTGGCGGCAGCAGGGGTGACCTGGTGCAGCGGTAGAGGCGGTGGCCGAGCTCGGCATGGACGGACAGTGGCGTGGCATGACGATGGACAGGCACAGCGCACCGGGGTTACAGGAGGAGCCGCGGCGGAGCCCAGGCGCACTGCGCGTGTAGAGGCAGCGAGGCCGCGATGGCTGATGAGACGGCTCAGCGTGCGGAGCTAAGACGGTGGGGCAGCGTAGCTGAACCGTTGCTCCAGCGTGGAACCACGGGGTCACGTGCGTGGGTGCGCGAGGAGAACCGCGCGGCGGCGACAGGAGCTGTGGCGCAGGAGTTGTGTAGAGAGAAAACAACGCTGCTGTCACGGGCAACGGGGACGCGGTGGCTGCGGCCTCCAGAGGTGTAAGCAAGCAACGAGAGAGAGCGAGGAGGACGAGCAGAGCTAGGACGGCTATAGGCGGACTAGAGCTGGGAGGAGCAGGGAGGGCAGCACTGCGGCTTGCGCATGGCGTGCGCCGCGGAAAGGAAAAAGGAGGGACGCTGTGAGTGGGCCACGGCGACACGGGCGCTGCCACGATGGTACTCGATTTGGCAGAATCAATCAAGACACGCAAGGGCAGAGAGCAGGGAGTCATCCTATCGCAACAGCGGCCGGGGCCAACGACACAGTCGCGATGACTTGGCGCACGCACCAGGACTATGCGCGGTAGGTGGAGCGAACGGCGAGGGCAACAACATGGGCAGTGCAGGGGCAGAGGCGGCCAGGCGCTGCGGCAGCTGCAGCGAGCACATGCACGTAGTACGATGGCGCTAACTTATTTCCTGGCTGAACATCACTCTGAATCATGCATTTATGGACGGACATAAATGCACAAGTTCCTGTATTTATTTTACCCTTTTTCTTTTAATAAATGTACTCACCGCGTGATATATGTAATATTTTATTTACACAACAATGGGAGTGTACATTTGCATACGTCATTGCTTGCCGTGCACATTTAGATGGATTTGAGAATAGACATCATTTTATCCCTCTATATTATTTATCTCATATGGAATAAATATTTTTATATATATTGAATAGAGCCTAAAATTCATGTCAACAAAACAATGCAGCATGCCAGTAGCTGGAATCAATTTTTCCCAAGGAAGAAACAGCGGCACAGGTATCCGCGAGCCACATGCCGACAACAGCAGCGGCCGGCTAGCAAGTTCAGTCCAATCACATAACACGCGCGTCGTACCGGCGAGGTAGGTGAGCTGAATGGCCAGCGGTACTTTCGTTATTATTTAGCAAATTTTACTTTCAATAATTTTTGTTTATAAAAATTATTTTTTATGCTTAATCAAATAAACAAGCCATTCACCCTTTTATTTGCTATCAGACATTTTTAAACTTAAGTCAAATTTTAAAATCCGACAAAATCGTTTCGAAATTTTTTTTATGCCTAAATCGCGGTGCTAAACAAGCTCAAAACACCAGGGGTGTTACACTCTTACACCCACCAAAACCCAAACCATATCCCTACCAGGTCACCATTTTTCCTTTCCACCATTTATATTTTTTCAAGTGATAATAAGACAGTAATATATTTCCTATATCTCGTGAGTGACATGCAATCACTCGACTTCTACCGTAGTCCTGTAGCATAGCAATCTACATGATCCTATCATACTAGTAAGACTCATAGGATAAAGATAGATATATGCAAGTGGGTTTCAATTAACTCCTTAAAACTTAATGCACAAATATAGTTTAAAGTGTAGAAAAGTAGGGGTTATCCACCGGGGCTTGCCTGGGTAAGATTTAATCAGAAGTTAGCTTTCCATCATTGTGACACGATCTCCAAAAGTACCTTTTCTCCGACACTCCCGATGACTCCGCGATCCATCGACGTCCCTATTATGATATGCAATGTGTTGCAATGCAAAGACATAATTAATCGACTGCAACCGTGACTCGTAAAATATGATTTATGCCTCTCAAGTTAATGAGCTAGTTCTAACGATGACCGTACTTAGGCTACATATCTATGTTGTCGAATAAGGCGTTATTTCCCAATAATTATTTTAGTTATACAAACCCAAGTTGTATCTTTATTTCATTTTATCGATTTAATCTTTATTCGAAATAGGGCATCATTAACTACTCTAGTAAACTAATTATTCTGGTGCTACAAAAATTACATTGAGCAGCTAATAATATTAGTAATTTATTGTAAAGTTTTTAGAGTCAACACTATCACTAATTTATCACGGAAATTCCTACAAGTTCACCTTTTAACAATATTAAGCATGTTAAAATAATTAAAGCAACCCTAAAAACATATTGAATCTATGCAAACAAAATACACTATTAGATAGATCATGATTTTGGAAACTCAACAAAACTGGTTTCATTAATCAACGCACTTTCTCCATTCTGTATTCTTTTTTTGAATGAGAACAGGGTTTGCCAACCACTTAGGATGATACACTTCTTTTATAAATCCGACAGCTAAGAGCCATTTTATTTCTATCCTAATAGCCTCCTTCTTGTCTAGCGCGAATCGTCAGAGTTTCTGCTTGATTGGTTTGGTGGTCGGCGAGACATTCAAGGAGTGCTCGATCTTCTCCCATGGTACTCCCCAGCATGTCTATAGGTTTCCAAGCAAACATGTTGGTAGTTGGCATGTAGGAAAGGAGACGAGTGTGCTTTCCTATTTGGGGTCAAGGTGAGCCCCAATCTTCACGTTCTTGGAGGGGTCATCGAGGCCGAGGCCGACCTCCTTTATTTCCTTGGCCTTGGTGGAGGCACGGGGAGGCTCCAGCTCTGGTATCTCCATGTCGTTGGTGGGCAACGTCTTAGCTTTGATGACCACGTTGGCCATCTGGATGGAGAGGTCGGTGGCTTCAGCGAGAACGAGACTCTCTGTCTCGCAGGTGTAGGCGATGGAGAGGTTGGCCCGTAGGGCTAGAACTCCTATAGGCAAAGGCATCTTCAGCACCAGATATGTGTAGTGCGGTACAGCCATGAACTTGGCCAGAGCTGGCCGACCAAGTATGGCATGATAGGGGGTGTTGAAGTCGGTGATGTAGAAGTTGATGTGTTCGACATGGTAGTTGCTTGCCGTGCCAAACTGTACTGGTAGGGTGATCTCTCCAAGCAGTTTGGAGGCCCTACCAGGTACCACACCCCAAAAGGAGGAGTCAAAGGGTGTGAGATTTGATAACCCGAGGCCTAGCTCCTTTAAGGCTCCGGCGAAGAGGAGATTCAGAGCGCTCCCACTGTCAATGAGCACCTTTCTAAAAAGCACCTTCTGGATGGTTGTGTCAAGGACGAGGGGGAAACGCCCTGTGTAGGGGATGTCCGCCCACTGGTCAGCCCTGTTGAAGGTGATGGGTACCACGGACCATGGGCGATAACTGGGGTTTGCGGTGGCATCTTTCATAGCGACAGAGAGCATCCGTCGTGCGGCGAGCTTCCGTTCTCTTCTGCTTTTGGTGGAGGTGAGGCCCCCGAAGATGGTGGTGACCATCTTATCGTGGTCCTAGAAGGCATTGTTGTTGCCCCTAGGCGGTCAGCGGCCTCTAGCTCCATCGTTGGCGTCGTCTTCTAGCTTTTTGTCCTGAAACTCCTTAGCCAAGCTGAGGCAGTTCTTCATCTTGTGCTTGGCGTTCTTGTGAAGAGGGCACGGGCCGTCGAGGATCTTTTGGTACTGCTCATCGTAGTTGTGCTTGGCGTGAGGTTGACTAACGGCGCCGACGATGTGGTCCGGCCGGCGGCGGCGATTTTGGCTAGACTTGGGTCCTTCTACTCGATCACGGCCGCTGTCTTGATGATAACTGCGGTCGTCGAAGCGGCGGTCATTGTGGCGTCGGTCATCGGGGCAGTCATCATAGCGGTGAGGTGGACGATGAGTGCCCACATCCTCGTTGAAGCACACCTCAGCTTCCTCGGCGTTGGCGTATTGGTTGGCAGTAGTGATCATCTCACCAATGCCTGTGGCAGCTTGCGGTTGAACTTGGAGCGAAGCTCGCGATGGTGGAGTCCTCGGGTGAAGGCGATGATGACCTCAGCTTCCATGATGTTGGGAATAGAATTCCTCATCTTGGAAAAGCATCGGATGTAGCTGCGGAGGAGCTCAGACGGCTTCTAGTTGATGCGGTTGAGATCATGCTTGGTGCCCGGCCGAGTACATGTAGTCATATAATTGTCGGTGAAGACTTTTTTTAGCTCTTCCCAAGATCCGATGAAGTCCGAGGCATGGCTAGTAAACCAGCTCATGGCGGGTGGTGTGAGCATGACGAGGAGATAGTTTGCCATGACACTGGTGTCTCCTCTAGGTGGTGCGGACAGTGGTGGCGTAAGCCTGTAGCCACTATGTTGGATTCATCCTTCCCTCAGTAGGGCTCGACCCTAGTGATTTTGAAAGCATGGGGCCACTAAAGTGTTCAGGAGCTGCCCTCAGTAAATGTTGGGGGCCCTTCAGGGTTATGGTCGGCGTCAGGCCGCAGCATTGTCGGCGTTGATTAGCTTGAGAGCTGAGTCTAGGGTTTCCGTACTCCTGCTCGTACTCCTAGTGGCAATGTACTTCGTCTTCATGGCGACTGAAGCGACATTGCTCGATACACTATCGTGCATCCTGAAGGTTGCTGAGGTGCACTCAAACATCCTGTTCGACCTCCTGGTTGTGTTGGCGATGGTGTTCGGCGTGGTGGCCCTCAGGCTCCCCCCTAGAGAGGCAGTGACTAGTCGATGAAACAGGCTTTGACTAGGGTGGCGATTGGATCTCGACGTAGCTGATCGAATGAATCATGCTCGTAGAGCACTGAAGGTCTTTGATCCTCGTGGATCTCATTAACCTGATAGTGTGCCGCTTTAAGCATGGCAGCGACCTTGGTGAGCTCGGGTGTCTACTGGGAGGCGGGCGAGCTCGTTGGTGGCCACTACCAGATTGGTGCTTGGAGTCTTGAAGACTGTCGTGGCTATCAATGTGGAGAAATTCTTCATCGAGGTCATGGTGGAGCGGGAGTGGCCTTCCTTGTGAGTCGAGCTGATTATTTCAAGCAGCCTCGACCCTCGCAGTGGCTACCTCATTTTCTTGACGCTGTGCAGTGGTTGACGTTTCGGTTCTCACGAGCGACACGTTCCTCCTCGGTTTTCGCCAGTTTCGAGGAGGGCTGTCGATGCTAACATGGAAGATTACTGCCACCCTAAAAGGGTGGGAGAAGGAGTTGCTCGATGAAGGTTTCGGCGAGGGTCTCTGTAGAGCCCTGAGACTCAAAGCCTGGGTTTTCCTCTGGGATGGTCTAGAGGGACGCCCCAGGGCACCGGCCTATGTGTAGCATGTTGACGGTTGGCGAAGGCTAGATGGCGAGTTGATCGGCGAGTAGATGGGCGTCTTTCACCTAGTTGGCGAATTTTCCCCTCAGGGCGTCTTGGTAAGTAGCGGCGACATTGGTGAGCCCAAAGGGCATAGCCACAACTCTTGGAGTTTTTTGAGCAGCCTTCGATAGATTTGGATCAGAGGGCAGGTCGGTGCTGAACCAAAGTGTCCAGGGCCAATTCGGCGATGGAGAGGCAATCGGCAAGCTTTAGACCGACCTAATCGATGGACTTGACTAGATCATCATCATTGATCTGCCTCCTCTGGTAGTGAGGAAGTGGGCAGCGAGTTGCTGATGAAGGTGACCTCAGAGGTGGTTCTAAGATTGGATCTATAGTCGTAGGTGTGGGGATGATCGGCGCAGAAATGATCTACACCTGCTCGAGGAGCTCTCCGACTCTGTCAGCGTTGATGATCTAGGAGATTGATTCGACCATGAAGATCTGGCCGGGCTGTGGGAGGGATAAAGAGCCTATGGAAAAAAACCATCTTGTTCGATAAGGAAACAACACATAGGCCCCTACCTGGCGTGCCAACTGTTGATAGAATATCGTCAGCAGTCCTCCGAGGGGTTTTCCTATGAAGGTAGATTGATCGATAGAGGAGCGTGAGATCAAGAACAAGAAGGCAATAGAGACACAAGTTAGACAGGTTCAGGCCGTCAGTATGACGTAATACCCTACTCCTGTGGTCTATTGGTTTGTATTAGCTATCGTATGATATTATGTGTGTTTGGAGGGGGTCCCTACCCGCCTTATATAGTCCTAGGAGCAGGGTTACAAGTCGATTAGATCTGAGAGATAACCAGAAAGTAATAACTGATTACAGGAATCTTGGGATCATACATATCCTAATAGATCTCAGTAGTATCTTCAGGATATCGTTCAGATGTCTTGCAGGAAGGCGCCGACCAGAGTCGTGCCCCGCAAGGCTTCATCTCATGGGCTGGGCTGCCCCTGAGGGTGCAGCCCATGTGGTTTGCCGTGGGTATCCGGGGTCGTACTCCCCACAATAATGCTCAAACATGATATGCACGAATGCACATCCTATATGCCCTTCCACTGTTGCCAGCATATAGGGCAACCGTTCTTAGATTTTTGGCACAGCATTCTCTCCCTGTAGCTAGTCGATACTATCGAACTATGCTCGGGGTCAGTGTACCTGTAGAAAAACTGATTAAGTCTACCTAATTCTGCAGAGTGCCATCTATCCTGGATACATAACCATATTAATAGGGCTACTTATATAACTTCGCAGTTGAGCACCCTAACTTTTGTAAAATAGGCTATCAAATTTTAGTTTAGAAAAGGTTTTCAAAGCTTTATTTCCTCATTTATGCTCTGATACCATATGTGGCAGAACCGCCTAATCTAATGACTCCCTAGGAGTACTCATCTTGCATTAGACACTAAGTACTCAAGGAAGGACACCAAATCATGTGGTTCCATCGGGCACACCCCAAGGGAGAACCACAAAATCCACATTTTTCCATCAGGATCACAAATGAGAGAATAAAGCTTACATCATTCTTAACCATTTCTTACATCACTTTTAATACAACATCAGAGTATACTATTTATTATTATAACAGTGGAATGTTATCATATTATCAGAGTATGAACAATTTAAATTAACAACGGAATATAAACATGTGATCAGAATTACAGTAGAAATAAATAGCTATTAATGGCATGATGAAGCATTGATAAATAACTAGGACAACATATTATAAAACATTTATTTATAAAAACATTTTGTGAGAGTTATAAATAAAATTATGATCACAGCGTAAAGGAAATCCTCTCTGAGCCCACCAAGAGGAATCCACACACAAAGATCAGCTCTAGCCTCCACCTGTCACCTGCAACAAGGGGAAATAAAACCCTGAAGTACTCAATTCTACTCAGCAAGACTTACCCAATAGGAGGAAAGAAAAGACTCCAAGGATATGCAATGCTATCTGGCTTGTGGGTTTATTACATCTGTAGGAAGCATTACTAAGCATGAGTCCTTATATTCGATTTTTATTAACAACCGCATTAGTTCATTAACCAATGATTCTATGTAAGCACCTATACTACTTTCAAGCAAGGTGGTAAGCAATCAGATTTCCTTTTTCCAACTTTCATCTTTCAGTTCTTACAATGGTGCTAGACCCAAAACAAGCCTGTACCGGATCGCCCGACGATTCACGAATCAATGCCTCTAGTTGGGTACCCTGAAAACACATGCCCCGCTTGTACCCTAGGCACAAGCAGGACCAACCCACTACCCTCTTATCACAGGGTCTAGGTCCCTGTCCAAACTTGGACTCCAAGCCCCCGCCCCTGAGTCCCAGGCTCAGTACGGTGCAAGGACCTCCTAACCCAAAAACCACAATGATAGTCGGTCTGGAAAGAGCCAGAACCCATGACAAGAGAGTAACAAGTCTTCTAAGCGCCCATACCCAAGTATGTGCTCGGGATAAAAAAATTTGTGACTTGCCTCGAGACTTATGCAACGGTCGGTCCTTAACCAACACAAACAGGGAAAAATAGTGTAACCAAGCTATGTCCCGTTGGCCGCAGGACACAACCTCTTACACCCACCAAAACCCAAACCATATCCCTGACCCAGTCACCATTTTTTCTTTCCACCATTTATATTTTTCCAAGTGATAATAATACAGTAATATATTTCCTATATCTCGTGAGTGACAGGTAATCACTCGACTTCTACCGGAGTCCTGTAGCATAGCAATCTACATGATCCTATCATACTAGTAAGACTCATAGGATAAAGATAGATATATGCAAGTGGGTTTCAATCAACTCCTTAAAACTTAATGCACAAATATAATTTAAAGTGCAGAAAAGTAGGGGTTATACATCGGGGCTTGCCTGGGTAAGATTTAATTAGAAGTTAGCTTTCCATCATTGCGACATGATCTCCAAAAGTACCTTTTCTCTAGCACTCCTCGCTGACTCCACGATCCATCGATGTCCCTATTATGATATGCAATGCGATGCAATGCAAAGACATAATTAATCGACTACAACCGTGACTCGTAAAATACGATTTATGCCTCTCAAGTTAACAAGCTAGTTCTAACGACGACCGTACTTAGGCTACATATCCATATTATCGAATAAGGCATTATTTCCCAATAATTGTTTTAGTTATACAAACCCAAGTTGTTTCTTTATTTCATTCTATCGATTTAATCTTTATTCGAAATAGGGCATCATTAACTACTCTAGTAAACTAATTATTCTAGTGCTACAAAAATTACATTGAGCAGCTAATAATATTAGTAATTTACTATAAAGTTTTTAGAGTCAACACTATCATCGATTTATCACGAAAATTCCTACAAGTTCACCTTTTAACTATATTAAGCATGTTAAAATAATTAAAGCAACCCTAAAAACATACTGAATCTATGCAAACAAAATACACTATTAGATATATCATGATTTTTGGAACTCAACAAAACTAGTTTCATAATTTTTGGATCCCTATACTATTTTATATTGATTTTACAAGTTAACTAAAAACATATATTAGAAAAGCATTTAGATAACGGAAAGGGTCGGAGGCAACCCATTTCGGCCCAATAGCTCCCATGGCCCGCAAATGCGCATGCGCGGCCTGCTGGCCAGGTGCAGCCCACCTGAGAGACTGCGCACGCTCAGCCTAGGCATGGGAGCAGCACACGGTCGGCCTAGGCGGATGGACACACATGCGGGCGCAAGCGGCCCAAGCGCATCAGCAACCGGCTGGCCCATCGCGCGGGAGCGAGTGGCTCAGACATGGCGACAACAGGCCGGCCCAGCGCGCGACGGCAGCAGATCGGCCCATGATGGGAAGCCCAGTGGCGGTGGCAACAAATTGTGAAAAGGCCCCTGTACTAACTCTAAATCAACTAAGACCCTATTTGTAAACCTATGAGTCTAGCACTTTTGCAAAAAGAACATGGTAAACAGTGTTATTTATGCTTGAGTCCTTTTCTACCTTTTCAACATCCTCAAAGCAGAGCACGGATAGCGGAAACAGAGCGCCGGCTGATGTGGTGGCACGCCGATGACGGTGCTGACGTGGAGCTATAGTAGCCATGCACGCGTATCCAGGCAGGGCGTGGCTCGGCTGGAGGCGGCCCGCGGTGGTGGTTCGGCTAGGGCATAGGCGGCAGTGGCGCAGCCACACACGCGGTGGCCGCGTCGGGTGACTGCACGATGGTGGCGGCGCAATCAGCGGCTCCTAACATCGGGTGGGCATGGCGCACCCCCAGCTAGGCCCCGCACATGCCAGGGCAGGGCGCCACGGCCTGGCCGCATGCGTAGCATGGCAAAGGCCCAAGCAGGGGCCGCGGTGGCTCCCGGTGACTCGACTATGGCGAGGGTGGGGACTGCGGTGTAGGGTTTGGTGCTCGACGGAGGCAAGGCATCGATGATGGAGGCTCGGGTGATAGAGTTACCAAGGTAGAGAGGCGGCTCAATGAGGCGTCGATGCTAGGACCGGGTCGCGATCGAGGCACGGAGGTGGAGCGGCGCAGTCCGGGGTGGTGGCACTGACCACGACGGCCATGCACGGCCAGCAGCAGGAGTGGTGGCCATGGCGCTCTACTGGTGGTGAGCCACCGAGGATGAGGAGGATGTGGCATGGTCTGCAGCGACGTGGAAAGGCAACGCGGGGAGCGAGGTGGAGATGTGCGTGGGCGTCGTGGAGCTACGGCGTGCACAGGAGGTGCCGGGGAGGGGACCGCGTAGGGAAGCTGTAGGTCTAGCACGGCTGAGCTCACGTGCGAGCCCGCGTAGGGGAGGGCCGGCACTGGCGGCTCATGACCACTATGACTGCTCGGTAGAGAGAGGGTGAAACGGATGGAGGCAAGGAAGAGTAGAGTGAGAGCAGCAGCTCAGCTTTGGCGGTAGAGGAAAAAGTGAGGGAGGGAGAAGCAGGTCTGGCTCAGGCTTTACCCTATCTTAGCGTTGTGCGGGGAAGGATATCCCCATGTGCATGTAGATAGCATCGCAGTGGTGTAGGGCCAGGACATGACATGAGACGGTAGGAGCATAGCGTAGAGCAAGGTAGTGACAATGGAGGCTTGAGCCAGCTCGCCAGGCTAATGCAGAGCAGTTTGACCGATAGCGGCCACGAGCATGTGGCCCTAGTTGGTGAACAAAGAAGGACTTGCGGGATGCATTGAATCGAAGCCACGAAGTCCGAGCGGGGTACGTCGACTAGCGGCAGAGCAGGGCAGGGAAATGTCCCCTCCTCGCTGTGGATCAGTTCGCACGCTAGTCAATAACTAAACCATGACAGACAGCAGAACACATGGACATCATGTGGCTCTGCTAGCTATGGCAGGGCAGGTAAAACAAGCGGCTATGAACGCGCAACAGCATTTGTTTTTCCAAAACCCAAGTTGCACTTTATAAAAATCACTTTTCAAATTGACTATTATTTATCGACACAAACTACGAATGGGTTTTCCATTTGCGTTCCTTTTCAAACTATTTTTTTTAAACTAGCAAACATCATAGCAATACTCAAAACAAACATACTAACATATTCACGATGTTCATATCTTACTGATGATGCGGTTTTTCCTGTTTAATCTAATAAACAAGCCATTCGCCATTTATTTGCTACCAGACATTTTTTAAGCACTAGTCCATACGTCATACTAACTCGTAGAAACAAAACATCAAGGAACTAATTAACCTGTTGTTCAATATATTTCGCCAAAATTGATACTTTTACTCATAAGTTAAATTTTAAAATCTGAGAAAATTGTTTTAGTAAATCCTCTTAGGTCTAAATCTCGGTGCTAAACGAGCTCGTAACACCAGAGGTGTTACAAACATCCATGCATATGTGCCAGACTTCTAGGATAATCTTAGGGATATGCTAGGGTAAGGCTAGTTGGGTTCTTGGCTAACTAGTGCATCTAGTGGCTTGGCTAAATCTCTTCCCATGATCCACTTGTGACCAATACATGAGATTGAGTAAGAAAGACTTACTCCAAGATTGGGATCAATGAGATGCTAGACTCCATTATAAGGGATTGAACACATCTTGCCTTTGTGGTGAATGAGAGGTCACCACACTCTATGATCCATACATGCATGAGAGATTAAGATTAGGGTTTGAGAGAAACCTTCAACTAAAGAGATGAGAGCTCATGAGCTAACCATGATCCTGAGAAGAGGATGGCTTGAGCTTGATGAGTTGATGGCCTTGGATTGCATTCCCTTCACTTCATCTTCCACCTTCATCTTCTCTCTAGTTCTTCCTTACTCTTGTTCTTCTAGAGAGAGAGAGAGAGGGTGAGAAATAGGAGAGTAAAATGAGCTGGTGTTGCATCAGCTAAGACTTGATATTTCCTTTTCATGCATATGATAGGTGGGGCCAAGGGTTGAGTGGAGGACAACTCATTTCCCACTCACTACATGCAATTCAGTTACTAGCGGATGATCCGATATCACATTGGGTTGTCCAATGGTCTCTAGACTCATTGACTTGATACAAGCACTCGAGATTTGATGATTAGGGTTACTTCAATTGTTTCAAGGGTTAACAACCCGACCAATGACAACTTAGGTGATGATATTGTGCTTCCTAGTGAGTGCACTGACTATTGTTAACTTCATGCTTGTTCGATTCATGCAGGAACTTTGTCGATTATCCAAGATTGAGGGCTTACGTGGTTGTAGTGAATTTGGGTCGTTACAACTCCCCCTCCTTAGAAAAAGCTTGTCCTTGAGCTTTCCCGAGGTTCCATTTGGGAAAACTAGCAACTAGGCAGGTTCTGAAAGTTCTCCTTTTGGCTTATGAATCGCCTTTCTCTTCCCTTCGCACCTTCTGTTTCTCGAGGGTCACTAAAAGAGAGAGGTCATTCTCTTACTTGCTACCAGCTAGTCCGATTGATCTTTCAGATGCTCCATTGATTCTATAACTATCTCAAGACTTAGCTGTCAGGCTTTCAAACTTATCGGATACTCCACCGAAATGATGGACAATCCTGATATCTCTAGGCTATATAAGGGGTTACCATTGGACTGGTTAGGGTTTCACCCTCATTTCTGACTGCTCCTTTCCTCTAAGCCAGCCTGCCGCTTGTGCTTAAGCCACCGTCGCTATCGATTCGGGTTGATCTTCACGCTTCCAAGCTTCTCAAGATGGGAAGGTAAGCTTTCTTCTTTGCTCGGTCATTCTCCTCTCCTTCCATGGTAAACTAGCTAGAATTTGCTCGATCTATGGATAGGGTCGGTCTTTGTTGAAATCTCGCTTGTTGAAGAGGTAGAATATGCTTAAATTGCTTAGTGGATGACCCTTGGTTGTTAGAGACCGCTTGGTGTAGTAGATCTTGGGGATGCAGGGTACTAGTGGTTGTTCAAACTACGCTAGATCAAGATTTTATGGTCTCTCCGTTAGTCCTAGTGGAATGTTTTGTTGAGACTTTAGGTGGTTTAGAAAAGTTCTAGATCCATTGATAATTTTTTTCCAAATTGACTCTAGCAGACGATCCGAGATCACCGTGGACTCTCCGTCACGCTTAGTCTATAGCTTAATTTCCTCTCTACACGTTGTCGGACAACTAGCGAATGCTCCATAACTTACATCGAGCACTCCGATAGACGCTGTCTAGGCTTGGTACTTAGACTTATAGCTTCAGCAGGTAGTCCGTCATCTTCATGGATACTACGCTGTCTCTTGGTCAGTTACCAATCCATTCTTACATGACATTCTCATTGTCCATTCTTTGATTAGGTCCATAGGGAGTATTGTACATGAATATAATATTATATCCTTAGTCTTCCTACCTAGCTAGCACTATTACACCTTGTTCTGGTCATCGCCAATCTTAGGTCTCATTTGGGGTTTGCATTCACAGGTCCAGTTCCGGTCATCGCCAATCCAGTGGAGCTTCTAATACTAAGAAATCACGCATTGAAGAGGAAGGCAGCTGTCAGGCATCTCATGAGCACGTGGTGCCACCTAAGAAGAGGAAGACACCGCACATGAGGAGATCCAAGAGGGCCACTTCACCGGGCATTCTCAATGATGAGGATTTGGCCATGCTCGAGCGGGAGGAAGATGAACAACCTCTCAGACATGGCAAAGGTCTAGTAGAAAGATCTAAATGAGAGGCTTCTCCATTCAATGAGTTGGAGGTCGACTTCAGTGATGATGAGTACGAGTATGAGGAAGATGGGGTTCGTCCCATCCACTTGGGAAATCGACTCAAAATTGACTATTCTTGGAAAAGCATTGTCAAGTATTGAGAGGATTGCAGCAAAAAGTGCTACCATAGGGAGAGCAACACTTTCAATGCCTACTTCCATTCTTCCATGTAGTACAAGCTCTTTTGGGGCAAATTCATCAACATGCCTATGCAGAAGAGTCGATGGATCAACTGGGCCTATCTGGAAGAATTCCCACACATCAATGACTTGGTCCAACGCTTTTGGGGCATGGGTCTTCACAAGGTGATGGAGTTCAGGCATAATTGGAATGAGTCCATTGTTCATAAGTTCTACGCCACTCTTGAGGTTGACATGGAAGATGAGCATCTGACATGGATGACTGGCGAAAAAAGCTTCACTGCTTCATTCTAGGACTTCGCTTCTCTCATTGGGCTTGACTATGCTGAAATGAAGACTGGGAAATATGTGAGTGATCTTCCAAAGATGCAGTTATAGGAGACCTACATCTTTTATCCAACTAGGAAGCATCAGCATGGTAGTAGCAAGCATTTCAAGAGGTATCCTTCTCTGATCTTCAGCATGCTGAGGCGCACCATCATGCCTAAGGTGGGAAACTCCGATGCCGTTCGCTTTCCTTACTATGAAGCAATCTGAGTTATTCAGTCTAGGGACAAACTGAACATGGTTGAGTGGATGGCCGCTAGGATGATAGAGTGCAGACTAGACAGGTGAGGTGCCTTGGTTTTCCAGCAGTACATCATGGTGTTAGTCGACCATAAGATCATTGTCTTAGATGAGGACAATGAGGTGCACAAGGCTTTCCATCCATTCAAGAACAAGAGGGAGGCCTTGGAACGAGAGGATTCACCTCCGGCTAAGGTTCCTCCACCACCAGTTGTATCTGCAGCTAGAGAGGGTGCTAGTGTATGGGTGCCACCTAGAGATTACTTTGTTCCATACTTTGCACACCTCAATACTCAGTTCTAGGAGTCAATCACTCCAATATGTTAGCCTTTGGATGAGAAGTTCACCTTGTAGGAACAATTCCTCAGGGATAGCTTCATTGATCCAATGACTACCAAGGTGAATAGCCTGGCTAATCAGGTGGAAAGGATGGCCACAAAGGAAGAATTGGGTCAGCTTCGTTCTAAGGTTGCCACCCAAGTCTGTGACAGAACCGACCAATTATACGAAATTAAGTAAGAAGATCATCCACCAGAGCAGACGATTGAAGCAAACTTAAGCCCGTATAACCCGGTAGTCCGTGAAATCACGAAGGATTTCAAACCAACTCGTGTCCCAGCCATGATCGTAATAAGTTTAGCGGTCACCATCACATATTACATAAAAGTTTGCATCACGGATACATCAGAGTTTCAACATAGTTATTACAAACCAGTTCGAATAAAAGTAGCGGAAGTCATTTGTTCAAACCACACACACACTCACGCGGAGTTTAAATATAGTGCCAGCGAATGATCATCTCCAACAAAAGCATCAGATGAGACGTAAGGAATGACCATGCCCATGGTCCTAAGCATCA
Source organism: Miscanthus floridulus (assembly GCF_019320115.1). Taxonomy (NCBI): domain Eukaryota; kingdom Viridiplantae; phylum Streptophyta; class Magnoliopsida; order Poales; family Poaceae; genus Miscanthus; species Miscanthus floridulus. The sequence continues at coordinate 4,285,342 of NC_089591.1, read as the reverse complement.
CCCATCGCAGGATAAAGGCAGTTGATACAGTAGCCGTAATACATCTGCCCATCTGCAACAAGTGGGAATAAAACCCTGAGTACGAGAAGGTACTCAGCCAGACTTACCCGACATAACCGAAAATAAATGACACCAAGGATTATGAAGGGCTTTATAGTAGGGTAGCTGACTCATTTGCAAAAAGAAGCATTTTTAGCATTTCAAGAACCTTTCTAAAAGCATTATTGCCAAGTTAATTATTATTAACCTGTCAACTAGATTTGCACCTATACTAGAGTAAACATGTGATTAAGCAGATAATGATAACCCATGATCATTAAACAACTTCCTTACTGTCATATTCATTATAACTGTCCAAGTGTTCCATAACATTTACTACGATGAAGTAACTCAAGTCAAGTGCTCACTATCCAGGAGCGATGGCGATTCGAATCGATTCCTAACCAGCTGGTGATTTATTCCTTACACAAACCTCACTCACCCGCTAAAGTGAGATATTGATCACCGAGTCAACTTTCTAGGAATCTCGAGTTTGCCAGGAACCACATGTACCCGGGGGCCGACCGACTGCACTTTGGTCTTATCATCCCGCCCCCGTGTCCTACCACACCTGCTCCGGTACAGTGCGTTGCGGGCAATCTACTCGGCCCGAAAAATCTCCCAGCTTCGCGGTCGGAAGGTACTTTATCCGGCCAGCTAAATGTAAGGCATGCGTTCAACATGACTCGAGGCCCAACAACGGTCGGTCCTTAATCGACACAGACGGAAACACTACAGTCCAAAACTCTGCAAGTCTCCGTCCGGTCTCAACTTCATTTAACACTTAGTTATACCATGACTTCATAGTCATCCAAGCAGATCCAGGTAACCACCTATAGCTCGCAGGTGACAGGAAATCACCCGACTTCTACCGGTCTAAGCCAGCTAAGCATTGACTCGACTGCGGATACCAGGGTAACAAGGATATAGTATAACAAAGGTAAGCAAGGTATAATGCAGCAACGGTTGCAAACAACTCCTGAACGTAATGCATCAATTTAAAGTAAAGTATTTAATTAAATAATTGCAAACCGGGAGAAAAATGCTCCGGGGCTTGCCTCTCTCGAAGGAGCTCGGACGGTGATCGGGGCACTCCGGAAGTTCCTCAACGTCCTCCTCGTCGGCTTCTGGCACTTCCTGCTGCTGCACCTCGAGCTGCTCCTCTGGCTCCTCGGGTATGACGACTGGGTTCTCGGTTTGCGATCCTGTATGATGCAATGCGCGTAAGTGATTATGCAAACGGTGCATCGAAGGAGATGAATGCAATGGATATGTTTAAATGCAAGGTAGTCAACATCATCCAAGAAACTATACTACAAGCACATGTCATCTACTGCATTCTCTTCTACTACTAATATGTTAAGTCAACATATCTTATGAAATGCTTCAAAGATACACCAAAGCTTTACTAATTTCTTAATCCCACTTAAAGCAACACTTGCTTAAACCCTAATTAATAATAGGTTTGAATAGCAACATACATTTCTGATGCTCCTAAAAATCTAAGAAAATTACAGTAGCATAATACTACCCTAAACAGACTACCATAAAAATTTCATGGCATTTGGATAAGTAAACTATCCTACACAAAAATGACAAGCTATAGCATAAAAATGAGCATGAAATTACTTTGTACTATGAAAAGTGTCAAACAACAGAATTAGTATTTTTCCTAGGTTCTTAATAGCATATAATGACTGTACAAAAATTACCACATGCATGTTTTATACAAAGTTTGCTCTCTAGCAAAAATAACAAAAATCAGCCATTAAAGGCACTTGAACTACACCTCCAAAGTTTTCCCACAGCACATGCATGAAACATATTTTTCATAGGAAGTACATGACCTAAGAAGATTAACAAACTTGAAATCATATTTTTCTGCAGACTATAGATTTTTCTACATATTTTTCAAGTTATCAGCAATATCCATGATTAAATAAAATCCTACAGAAAAGTATCCCAAACATGACATGCAAAATTTTCCCAAGTAGATCTGGTGATAAGGAACCTAGAAAATTTGTTTCAACAAATTTGGAGCAAGTTTGATCATCCAAACATTTTTCAAACCATTTTTGATTTCAAATAACAAATAATAAATGGAAATCAATTCATTTCAGAAATACTGGGCCGGCCCGTGGGGAACAGCTGGCCCACGGCCACAACCGGCCTGCGCGGCCCGAGCGCGAGGGAGGGGAGACGGCCCATCAGGGCGTCAGCCCACGGCCTGGCTCGGCCTGGCCAGCCGAGGCAGGGTGACTCGCCGGGGCGCGCGCTGGCGCGGCGGCGCGGCTCGGCCAGCGGCCGGCGGCCGTCTCCGGCCACGGCAGCGCAAGCAAGCGAGCGCAGGAGGTGTGCGAGGCAATGGCGAAAGCGAGCAGGCAGCTAAGCACGGCTGAGAAGGGGAGGAAGAGGGCGCTCCACGGCGGCCGAGCACGGCGGCGCCATGGACGTCGGTGGCGAGGCGCGGGGAAGCTCACCCAGGGCTCGGAAGGCGGCGCAAGCGCGAGCGTGAGCCGAGGGAAGGCGAGGCGGAGCTGTGGGCGCGAGCAATCGGAAAATGGCGCGGCGGTGCGAGAGCTCGACGCCGGCGGAGCGGCGGGCGCGGCGAGGGCGGAGCTCGAGCTCTCGGCTCTGGAGGGGGAGGAGAGGAAGCGTGGGCGCGAGTGAGCGAGTGCGCGGGCATCAGCAGGTGAAGGCGGGCGCGTGGGCGCGGTGTCAGGCCGCGGCTGACGCGCGGCGGGCGACGCCGGCATGCGAGTCGCCACGCGGCGGACGCTCTCTGCCGCGGTCGTGGCGTGGCGCGGCGAGCAGCAGGGGAACGGCGCGGCGCGCGGGAGACGGGCCAGCGCGCGGTGGACTGGGCCACGGCGAGCCAGCTGGGCCGAGGCAGAGGCGGGTGAGCGGGCGCGGAGGCAGGCCGGGCCGCCTGTGCGGCTGGGCCGAAAGCGAGGCGGCGGCCCATGAAGGAGAAAAAGTCCTTTTTCAATTAGATTTTCAAGAAATTTTTAAATGCCCTCTTTCAAATATTATTTTGAGCAAGAAAATGACCTCTTTTGAAAATGTACCAAAAATGAAAGTTGTTTAGAATTTAATTCTTTACAACTTTGCTTTTATGACCAAAGTCCAATTCTATCTAGATTTTAAATTATAAAGTCAAAGTTAAATTTTAATTCAAAACCCTAATTTTTGGAAATTACTTTGGAAGCAAAATTTTGAATTAATTTGAATACAAACCTTGCTCCAAAAATTGTGCTAAACAATTCTAGATGATTTACAAGCATAACCAACAGTTTCTACTCAACTAGCAAGCAAGAATCAGAGCAAAACAACTCTAATAAGTGTATGCATCATTTACGTTTCACAAACATGTTTCGTATGTTTCGAAGTAATGTTTCAGTTGTTATATGCAAGATTATGCAGGTATGATTAGGATGCTTGATGATGCACGATATGTATGATTAGCAGTGCCTAAATGCAGGCATAACACCGGGGTGTTACAGCCCTCCCCCCTTATAAAAATCTCGTCCCGAGATTTGGGTTACGAACCATTTGTTATAAAATTCTTCATAAGCTTTTTGTAGATACTCTCCTGTTTCCCAAGTTGCATCTCCCTCATCATGATGATCCCACTGTATCTTGTATGTTTTCACCACACTATTCCGAGTAGCACGTTCCTTAGTGTCTAACACCCGGACTGGTTGTTCACGATACACCAAATCTGATTTGAGTTGGATACCTCGAGGTTCTATTCTTTCCTCCGGAACACGCAAACATTTCTTGAGATGTGATACATGGAAAACTAGGGAAAACGGTACTCATTGTCTCAGGTAACTCTAACTTGTAGGCTACCGGACCTCTTCGTTCCAAGATCTTGTATGGTCCTACGAATCTCGCGGCAAGCTTTCTTCGGATTCCAAACCTTTTCTTCTTCATTGGCGTGACTTTCAGATAAACATAGTCACCAACTTCAAACACAAGGGGTCTCCTTCTTTTGTCTGCATAGCTTTTCTGACGTGATTGGGCAGCTTTCATATTCTGCTGAATAATATGAACTTTCTTCTCGGCTTCTTCTACAAAGTCAATGCCATAATACCTTCTATCACCAGGCTCGACCCAATTCAATGGTGTTCTACATTTTCTGCCATATAAAGCTTCGAATGGGGCCATCTTGATGCTTTCTTGATAACTATTATTATAAGAAAATTCAGCTAACGGTAACCATGACTCCCATGATCCCTTGGAAGACAATACACAGGCTCTCAACATATCCTCCAAAACAGCATTTACTCGTTCAGTCTGACCATCTGTCTGAGGATGATAAGCGGTACTGCGAATCAAACTAGTTCCTAAGCCTTTGTGTAAATGTTCCCAAAAATGAGCCGTGAACTGTGAGCCTCTATCAGACACTATGGTCTTTGGTATTCCATGTAACCTCACAATTTCTGCGATATATCTCTCGGCATATTGAGGTGGTCGATAATCTGTTTTGACAGGCAAGAAATGAGCTGTCTTGGTAAGACGATCCACAATTACCCATATTGAATCATGTCCTTTTTGAGTAGTGGGCAAACCCGTGATAAAATCCATACTGATATCGTCCCACTTCCAACTAGGGACTGATAAGGGTTGCAACATACCGGCAGGTTTCATGTGAATTGCTTTCACTCGACAACATGTGTCACATCTGACAACATATGCTGTAATTTCTTTCTTCATTTTGGTCCACCAATAACGAGATCTTAGTTCTTGATACATCTTACTACTTCCGGGATGGATAGATAGCTTAGAAAGGTGAGCTTCATCCATGAGTTTATTCCTAAGCTCTCGATCCTTGGGAACCACAAGACGGTTGTCAAACCACAACACGCCCTGTTCATCCACTTTAAAGTGTTGAGACGACTTTTCTTTTATTTTCTCTTTGATGTGGAATATCCCCTTGTCAGTTTTCTGACCTTCTATTATCTTACTCTCCAACGAGCAACTAATCTGAATACTATGTAACACAGCAGGATGCATTAGATCGAATCCATCTTCAAGTAATGGCTGCACATTCAAGTAATGTGACTTTCTGCTCAAAGCATCTGCCACTACATTGGCTTTACCAGGATGATATTGCACATTCAAGTTGTAATCTTTGATCAATTCCAACCATCTACGCTGTCTCATGTTTAGCTCTGGTTGGGTAAAGATATACTTAAGACTCTTATGATCCGTGAAAATATTGCACACATTACCAAGTAGATAATGTCTCCAAATTTTGAGGGCGTGCACAACTGCAGCAAGTTCAAGATCATGTGTTGGATAGTTGACCTCGTGCTTTCTCAACTGTCGTGATGCATAAGCAATGACTCTCCTTTCTTGCATAAGGACACAACCCAATCCAGTCTTCGATGCGTCGCAAAACACATCAAATGGTTTCTCAATATCTGGTTGTGCTAGAACAGGAGCAGTGGTCAACAGTTTCCGCAAAGTGTGGAAAGCTGCTTCACACTCTTCTGTCCACACAAATTTATGATCCTTCTGAAGGAGGCTTGTCATTGGTTTGGCGATCTTCGAGAAATCTGGTATAAAGCGACGGTAATAACCTGCTAATCCTAAGAAACTTCTAATCTCAGGAACTGTGGTCGGTGCTTTCCAATTCATAACTTCTTGCACCTTACTTGGATCGACTGAAACTCCATTCTCTGACAGAATGTGACCAAGGAAAGGAACTTCCTTCAACCAGAATTCGCATTTGCTAAACTTAGCATACAATTGATGATCTCTAAGTCTGGTCAAGACAGTTCTCAGATGCTCTTCATGATCTTTTTCGTTCTCGGAGTACACCAGAATGTCATCGATGAACACTACCACAAACTTATCCAATTCTGGCATGAAAACTGTATTCATCAAAAACATAAAGTATGCGGGAGCATTCGTCAAGCCAAAAGACATGACAAGATACTCATACAACCCGTATCTGGTGGAAAATGCAGTTTTCGGTATATCCTGTGGCCTAATCTTGATCTGATGATAACCGGATCTCAAATCTATTTTTGAGAACACCTTGGCCTTGGATAATTGGTCAAACAGAACATCAATATGAGGCAAGGGATATTTATTCTTGATGGTCACAGCGTTGAGTGGCCTATAATCTACGCACATTCTCAACGTGCCCTCTTTCTTCTTTTTCACAAACAAAGCGGGACATCCCCATTCAGACTTGCTTGGCCGAATAAACCCCTTTTTTGACAAATCTTCTAATTGCTTCTTCAGCTCAGCTAACTCATCTGGAGGCATCCGATATGGTCTCCTTGAAATCGGAGCTGTTCCGGGGACTAGCTCAATTCCAAACTCAATCTCCCTATCTGGCGGAAGACCAGGTAGCTCATCCGGAAATACGTCCGGGAATTCACACACTACCGGAATCTGATGAATAGGAGTGACTGCCGTAGCACATGTAACACTTATAAGGTCTGTCCTTCGAGGCAATGGTACTTGGAAAGTACCCTCACCCAGGGGATCCTTAAGGGTAAGTACTCGACTTCCCGTATCTATGACTGCTCCCCAATCCTTCATCCAATTCATCCCTATAATGACATCCAAGACTAACCCAGGCATAACTATCAAGTTCACTCGGAACTTTCTGCTACCTAATTCAAGGGTTGCCCCTCGAACCATCTGGTTGGTCAAAACATCAGCCCCTGCTGAACTTATACGGTACCCATAACCCAATTCTGTGCATAGTTGTCCATGTTTCTGTGCAAATGCTTGACTCATAAAAGAATGCGATGATCCAGAATCAAATAGAACAACTGCAGGGTTTTCGTTGACAGGAAACTTACCAGCAGTGACGGGCTCTCCCTCTAGGAATTTCATCCACTGTTGTACTATGCACTCTAGCATTATAAGTCTGCTGCTTCTTCTTAGGCGGGTACGGACAAAACCTCGAGAAATGACCGGGTTGATCACAGTTATAGCAGGGTCCTCTTACTGTCCCGGCAGATCCCACAGCTCCCTTGGAACTGCCTTGTACCGCAGTTGCGGCTGCTTTGTTGGGCTGTACTGCCATCTTGTACGGCTTTTGAGGTCCACGGAAATTCTGACTTCTTGGCTGAGGTGGCCTGAATCTAGCGCCAGGTGCCGATGGGCGATAAGGAGGACGACCTCCCATAGGTGCTCTAGCTTGAGACGGCCCACCTTCAAAGGCTCTCTTGCGTGTCTTGGCTGCGGTGCTGGCGTTGTTATTCTTCTCCTGCTTCAGACAGTCGCTGATGAAGTCATTGAATCTGACGCGGTTGTTGGTACCAACATGCTTCATCATTTTTGGATTGAGACCCCTCTTAAAACTGGCTATCCTTTTAGCATCTGTGTCGACCATGTCGGGAGCATAGCGACACAAGTTGTTGAAAGCATGCAGGTATTGCGTCACGGTCTTGGTACCCTGGTTCAATGCCAGAAACTCTCCCAACTTCATCTCTGTCAGCCCGGGTGGAATATAGACTCCACGGAAGGCCTCAGCAAACTCTCTCCAAGAAATTTGAGCATTTGGAGGGAAGGTGGTGCGATGGTGCTTCCACCACATTCCCGCCGGTCCTTGCAATTGAAGTGCAGCATATTCCGTTTTCAGCACCTCAGTCATTCTCAACACACGGAATTTATCTTCCATCGTGTTGATCCATTCCTCAGCATCGAGTGGCTCTGTTGCTTCCTTGAATACTGGTGGCCTGGTGTCCATGAAATCTTTGAAGCTGCTATATTGGTTCACTCCCATGCCACCACCTTGATTGTTACCACGTTGAACGTTGTTGGCGATGGTTCGGAGAAGATCCTCCATGTTCTTCTGAGATTGTTCCGTGTTGCGCTGACTCCCGAGCAGCTGTGCGAGGAACATCTCGGGGGTAAACGGGGGAGGAGGTGGCAAATGCGGTTCATGGGGAGGTTCATTGTTGTTGCCGTGGTTTCCACCACCACCACCACCACCGGTCCCCGCACCGTTGGCACCGGGCTCAGCGGCCTCATACGTGGTTCGGCGAGTGTTTGTCATCTGCATATTTCAGCAACAAGTACGATTGAGTGAAGCTGTAATAATTGCGAGTGAAGGAAAAATTATGCCATACTGAATTTACTGGAGAGAATAAATTCATACAATAAAAACAGAGGCACAACAATCGCATTCCAATTAAAACAACAGCACTTAATCGAATTACTTCAACGGCAAACATTGCGTCCATACAATCACATTGCCAGCATACATACACTGGACTTTTTATGCGTTCAGATATCGCATTCGAAAATCAAGTTCCAACCATATGCCAAGTCTCATACGTTCGAAGCAACACACGATAGATTACATGCCAACAAAAGAAAGGTCATCGCGACAAGACCTAGATACTAACGCAAAGCAACTAGCCTACTCCTCGGGGCCATCGTCGGGATCGGAGACGTCACCATCGCCCCCAGGTGAAACTGCAGGCTCGTTCTCGTTGTCGTTGTCAACGTCCATGCCAGCGACGTTCGGTGGAGCATATGGGCCAACCCCATTGTAGAGCGCGTGAAACTCCTCGTGCAAGTAGCCGTTGTATTCCTCTAGCTCATCGACCCTCTGCAGCAGAAGGTTTCTTGCGTTCCAGGCTTCATTCCTTTCTTGAACCAGCTGTCCAATCATGCGGTCTGCATTGTTGTTGGCTTGAGTCAACGTATGCACTCGCTGCATAGCTCTGTCACCTCTCTCAACCGCTTGATCTCGCTGTAAGTTCATATCAGCCAACTGCTCCTGCAAGCTAGCTATAGCTCGTGCCTGTCTCTTCTTCTGCTTCTTCCTTTTGAGCTTATCCTCACTACGCAAGCCAGTCAAAGTCCAGTAGGTACTCTCGAGACCCTCATACGCTCTGATGGCGGCGAACATAGCACTCATTGCCTGGTTGTCGCTAGCCTGTCCCTCAGCTGGACCTCTGACCAATGCACTTCCCGGAGGCTGAACCCAAATGGCATCACGAGGATCATCCCTAGGAAAAGTACCAGCTAGAGCTGCAGCAAGCTCACTGGGAAATCTGCTCATAATGTCCCTGATGACACGGAAGGCTGCTCCCTCTGCACCCTCAGCTGGAGTGCGACCCTCAAACTCCAAATGCCAACCATCCCAATCTGGAGCATCACCGAGAGCAGGAACCGTGATCTCCACCACTGCAAGTCCATCATCTGCTAACTGGCTTTCATTCCAAGAGTACACCGGCTCTTGACCCTCTGGGTACCCCACATCATGGAGCACTCTCCAAAGCAAAGTCGGCATGCCAAATTCGCTCAAGAAGGTGTCCGTGGTGCGGTGCTCCCTTAGGGCCAACGGACGTCGAGGTGCTCTTCCTCCGGTGGACTTACGGGCGGTCTGCTTCGTGCGGGCCATCTGTAGCAAAAGTTCTCTTATTACCCCAGGGAAACATATTTTAGGTGATACAACTTTTATCAAAATGAGATAATCAATTTATAAGGGGAGGAATGCATGAGATGAATGAGATGCACAAGTAACATGATGTATGTACGTGCCGTACGTTCTCACAAACTTAGGAAATAATAATTTCTAACGACGAATTCGGTGGCATAACAACGATCTCTCAAATACGTAGCTAATACGTTCTACACGATAGCGTTGTTATGTACCTACAGAAGATTCATTTCAGCCCAATTCCCAATGAATGCATAAAAGCAGTAAAATTTTTATCTACACGCTCTACACGGATCCCCAGATACGTGTACAACGGTAGTAACTACCCGAACCATCGTCCTATTGACGGCATCGCCTCCACAGACGGAAGACCCATACATGGGATACCTTTGTAAAACATGCGTAGAACATGTAATTACTCCAGCATCATATAAGCATTCACCCTAGATCGGCGGTGTATCCGATCATGCTCTCACAACTCACACTTACCGAGGCGTAGAGGCAAATGATCCATTCATTACCACTCAAACAAGTGGCACTCATACAATAGCACGCCGTATGAGCGACGAAAGAGAAATATGATGCAAGAACCCCAGTCAGTACTTAATTAAGCCACCTAAAGTCCTTAACTGGGCATAAAGGATATGATCACTGGCACACTTTATAGTTTTTAAAAATCACGTTTTCCAAATGCCTTTTTGTTTTAAATACACTTGTGAAGAGTAACACGCTAAACCATGCTCTGATACCAGCTGTGACAGAACCGACCAATTATACGAAATTAAGTAAGAAAATCATCCACCAGAGCAGACGATTGAGCAAACTTAAGCCCGTATAACCCGGTAGTCCGTGAAATCACGAAGGATTTCAAACCAACTCGTGTCCCAGCCATGATCGTAATAAGTTTAGCGGTCACCATCACATATTACATAAAAGTTTGCATCACGGATACATCAGAGTTTCAACATAGTTATTACAAGACCAGTTCGAATAAAGTAGCGGAAGTCATTTGTTCAAACCACACACACACTCACGCGGAGTTTAAATATAGTGCCAGCGAATGATCATCTCCAACAAAAGCATCAGATGAGACGTAAGGAATGACCATGCCCATGGTCCTAAGCATCACCCATCGCAGGATAAAGGCAGTTGATACAGTAGCCGTAATACATCTGCCCATCTGCAACAAGTGGGAATAAAACCCTGAGTACTAGAAGGTACTCAGCCAGACTTACCCGACATAACCGAAAATAAATGACACCAAGGATTATGAAGGGCTTTATAGTAGGGTAGCTGACTCATTTGCAAAAAGAAGCATTTTTAGCATTTCAAGAACCTTTCTAAAAGCATTATTGCCAAGTTAATTATTATTAACCTGTCAACTAGATTTGCACCTATACTAGAGTAAACATGTGATTAAACAGATAACGATAACCCATGATCATTAAACAACTTCCTTACTGTCATATTCATTATAACTGTCCAAGTGTTCCATAACATTTACTACGATGAAGTAACTCAAGTCAAGTGCTCACTATCCAGGAGCGATGGCGATTCGAATCGATTCCTAACCAGCTGGTGATTTATTCCTTACACAAACCTCACTCACCCGCTAAAGTGAGATATTGATCACCGAGTCAACTTTCCAGGAATCTCGAGTTTGCCTAGGAACCACATGTACCCGGGGGCCGACCGACTGCACTTTGGTCTTATCATCCCGCCCCCGTGTCCTACCACACCTGCTCCGGTACAGTGCGTTGCGGGCAATCTACTCGGCCCGAAAAATCTCCCAGCTTCGCGGTCGGAAGGTACTTTATCCGGCCAGCTAAATGTAAGGCATGCGTTCAACATGACTCGAGGCCCAACAACGGTCGGTCCTTAATCGACACAGACGGAAACACTACAGTCCAAAACTCTGCAAGTCTCCGTCCGGTCTCAACTTCATTTAACACTTAGTTATACCATGACTTCATAGTCATCCAAGCAGATCCAGGTAACCACCTATAGCTCGCAGGTGACAGGAAATCACCCGACTTCTACCGGTCTAAGCCAGCTAAGCATTGACTCGACTGCGGATACCAGGGTAACAAGGATATAGTATAACAAAGGTAAGCAAGGTATAATGCAGCAACGGTTGCAAACAACTCCTGAACGTAATGCATCAATTTAAGTAAAGTATTTAATTAAATAATTGCAAACCGGGAGAAAAATGCTCGGGGCTTGCCTCTCTCGAAGGAGCTCGGACGGTGATCGGGGCACTCCGGAAGTTCCTCAAAGTCCTCCTCGTCGGCTTCTGGCACTTCCTGCTGCTGCACCTCGAGCTGCTCCTCTGGCTCCTCGGGTATGACGACTGGGTTCTCGGTTTGCGATCCTGTATGATGCAATGCGCGTAAGTGATTATGCAAACGGTGCATCGAAGGAGATGAATGCAATGGATATGTTGAAATGCAAGGTAGTCAACATCATCCAAGAACTATACTACAAGCACATGTCATCTACTGCATTCTCTTCTACTACTAATATGTTAAGTTAACATACCTTATGGAATGCTTCAAAGATACACCAAAGCTTTACTAATTTCTTAATCCCACTTAAAGCAACACTTGCTTAAACCCTAATTAATAATAGGTTTGAATAGCAACATACATTTCTGATGCTCCTAAAAATCTAAGAAAATTACAGTAGCATAATACTACCCTAAACAGACTACCATAAAAATTTCATGGCATTTGGATAAGTAAACTATCCTACACAAAAATGGCAAGCTATAGCATAAAAATGAGCATGAAATTACTTTGTACTATGAAAAGTGTCAAACAACAGAATTAGTATTTTTCCTAGGTTCTTAATAGCATATAATGACTGTACAAAAATTACCACATGCATGTTTTATACAAAGTTTGCTCTCTAGCAAAAATAACAAAAATCAGCCATTAAAGGCACTTGAACTACACCTCAAAATTTTCCCACAGCACATGCATGAAACATATTTTTCATAGGAAGTACATGACCTAAGAAGATTAACAAACTTGAAATCATATTTTTCTGCAGACTATAGATTTTTATACATATTTTTCAAGTTATCAGCAATATCCATGATTAAATAAAATCCTACCGAAAAGTATCCCAAACATGACATGCAAAAATTTTCCCAAGTAGATCTGGTGATAAGGAACCTAGAAAATTTTGTTTCAACAAATTTGGAGCAAGTTTGATCATCCAAACATTTTTCAAACCATTTTTGATTTCAAATAACAAATAATAAATGGAAATCAATTCATTTCAGAAATACTGGGCCGGCCCGTGGGGAACAGCTGGCCCACGGCCACAACCGGCCTGCGCGGCCCGAGCGCGAGGGAGGGGAGACGGCCCATCAGGGCGTCAGCCCACGGCCTGGCTCGGCCTGGCCAGCCGAGGCAGGGTGACCCGCTGGGGCGCGCGCTGGCGCGGCGGCGCGGCTCGGCCAGCGGCCGGCGGCCGTCTCCGGCCACGGCAGCGCAAGCAAGCGAGCGCAGGAGGTGTGCGAGGCGATGGCGAAAGCTGAGCAGGCAGCTAAGCACGGCTGAGAAGGGGAGGAAGAGGGCGCTCCACGGCGGCCGAGCACGGCGGCGCCATGGACGTCGGTGGCGAGGCGCGGGGAAGCTCACCCAGGGCTCGGAAGGCGGCGCAAGCGCGAGCGTGAGCCGAGGGAAGGCGAGGCGGAGCTGTGGGCGCGAGCAATCGGAAAATGGCGCGGCGGTGCGAGAGCTCGACGCCGGCGGAGCGGCGAGCGCGGCGAGGGCGGAGCTCGAGCTCTCGGCTCAGGAGGGGGAGGAGAGGAAGCGTGGGCGCGAGTGAGCGAGTGCGCGGGCATCAGCAGGTGAAGGCGGGCGCGTGGGTGCGGTGTCAGGCCGCGGCTGACGCGCTGGCGGGCGACGCCGGCATGCGGTCGCCACGCGGCGGACGCTCTCTGCCGCGGTCGTGGCGTGGCGCAGCGAGCAGCAGGGGAACGGCGCGGCGCGCGGGAGACGGGCCAGCGTGCGGTGGACTGGGCCACGGCGAGCCAGCTAGGGCCGAGGCAGAGGCGGGTGAGCGGGCGCGGAGGCAGGCCGGGCCGCTTGTGCGGCTGGGCCGAAAGCGAGGCGGCGGCCCATGAAGGAGAAAAAGTCCTTTTTCAATCAGATTTTCAAGAAATTTTTAAATGCCCTCTTTCAAATATTATTTTGAGCAAGAAAATGACCTCTTTTGAAAATGTACCAAAAATGAAAGTTGTTTAGAATTTAATTCTTTACAACTTTGCTTTTATGACCAAAGTCCAATTCTATCTAGATTTTAAATTATAAAGTCAAAGTTAAATTTTAATTCAAAACCCTAAATTTTGGAAATTATTTTGGAAGCAAAATTTTGAATTAATTTGAATACAAACCTTGCTCCAAAAATTGTGCTAAACAATTCTAGATGATTCACAAGCATAACCAACAGTTTCTACTCAACTAGCAAGCAAGAATCAGAGCAAAACAACTCTAATAAGTGTATGCATCATTTATGTTTCACAAACATGTTTCGTATGTTTCGAAGTAATGTTTCAGTTGTTATATGCAAGATTATGCAGGTATGATTAGGATGCTTGATGATGCACGATATGTATGATTAGCAGTGCCTAAATGCAGGCATAACACCGGGGTGTTACAAAGTCCAAGCTACTAGGCAACTCAAGCAGTCCTTTGACATCTTGTACCAGCATGTCTACCATTGTTGCCCACTGCCCTCTGCCAATACTATGATTGGTACCCTTTCTTCTCTCTTTATTGGCTTATATTCCATTTGTCAAAGCTCTATTCTATTCACTTATAAAATTGTTTTCACTCTAACTCTTACTAATTATGCAAAGCCCACTCCACTCTAGGCACGTCTATTACTTCCCATGCCTCAGGGGACTATTGTCGTTCTAGTAGGTGCCTCAACTACTCCGATGTCCACTGCCAACCATAGACCATAGTATCAGTTGCTTTATACATTGCATTTGCATTGCTATCCAAACCCCTATTAATTACTCCAGTTCGACCCCTTTTGTAGGTGGACAGCCAATGGTGATTCCTCCAGGAGCCTTCTGTCCCCCGCCATACCTGCAGACGCCACCACCATATCAGCCTCATCCAACCAGTGATTGTCGTCATGCCTCGCCGTCGTCGTACCTAGAGTTTTCCGCTCCATTCCATTGAGGGGGCATTTATTTGATACTTTAAACTTGATTTGCTTCACCGCCCAGGGTGTTGGGTGTACTTATGCCGTACCGTACTTGATGCTACTTGTTTGTTCTGTGCATCATCTGTCGAGGTGATGAGTTTGATATTTTGTTTGGATTCCATCGGTTGAATCTTCGAGTTTGTTTGTTATGCCATTCTCTTGGGTATGCATGCATACTTGTCCGTCTTGCTTGACTGCGATTGGGAGATAAGGCTAAGATATAGAGGAGATGCTGCGACATCCTTTACTAAGCCCTCACAGCAAACGATGGAAACTCGATAAGGGACTATGAAGGTCTAGATAAGGCAATACGACATGCTTGACCTAAGGGCATTCTAGCGGATTCCTACTATGCCTCACTTAGGTAAACTATAACACCGACTGTAAGCCTATTACAACACTAACCAACTCCTACCATTTCTTTTCCAAAACAACTTATTTAGACATCTTTGCAAATTATAGTGTTAAGGGGAATAGGCTAGAATCGACTAAAGAAGAGAGTTAAAACAATTAGGGTTCACCTATAGCATAGATTATAATTTTTTAAAGTTAAAGACCGAAGTGCATATCGAGTGAGTTGAACGTTGCTTTGCATGGGAACTGTAGGTGTAAGTTAGTCAACTGCTCCGATACCAGTCTATGGGGGAACTCGCCGCATTAGTCCACCTAAACCGAGTGTCATCCTTGAATAACTCAATTCAAGTAGATCAACACCACGAGACCCCACAGGAGCGCATGTAGCAACTCCACTTTAGGACCTTTGCGCTGAGTTACACACACATTTCTAGTACAATGCAAACCAGACAACTTAATCACATACACACTTCAACCTTCTACTCACTTAGAAAACATAGTTAATATCACATAGGATTCAATAACATAAGATTACCGCCAAGTCTGCTACTGCAAACAACTATATTTCTACACTGGGTTGCCACTCCTATCACTCATCTACTTGTCGAGTTACATGCAACTTATCTTGGAGAATGCCTACTCCATGGTCTGCTAACTGTCATCCTCGCCAAAGCTAGATATGGGAAGATGCTTTGACTACCTACAAAACAACTTAATTGTTGCACCATGAGTACGTTGCGTACTCGCAAGACTTAATTCCAACATATAGTATTTGGAGGATGCATAGGGTAGTTATCGAGTATTTGTAAAAGTGCAAAAAGCAATGATGTTCATTAAGAATATGACATGCTATGCTCAACACAGAAGTATAGGTAATCATCATTATCACAAAGTGCTCATAGTCCATTGTTCATGCTACTATGGGTATAGAAAGAAAGAACAACCATATAATTCTGTCCTGAGGGACTCCAGGCTTTTAAGACTCTGTAGAGGTGTACAACTATACCTACACGGAAAATGGGACTAACCACCATACACTGGGTCTAGTAGATAGGTGCGAGTCCCTTCATCCTCCGTAAACATTCTTATAACAAAATTGAGGTAACTAACAGTCGTTCTATTTTCGTAATGCAACATCACAGGTGAAGGCCTGAGACCCACACGTTCCACCTACCTTGCGGCGAGACGACCATGACCATGTAGGATGTGAAGGTTATCTTTGGCCTTTGGTTGGGGGGACTTCTAGTGATAGGTATAGTTGACAACGATCACTGGTGGCTCAATTCTGTAGCTTTCTTCCATTGGACGACGAGGATGCAAAAAAAATAAGTAAGCAATTGAACCCTATTTACTACTTGCATTGCTTTCCTGAATCCATCGCGTCTATTGTCTTTGGTGAATTTCAGGAAAACTTCTGGTGTTTTGTCATCGTGGATCACAGAGCGCTTTGATAACTTGCACCCACAAGCTGATGAGGTTGAGATCGATAGGTTCGCTAGAGTGTGGCTCTAGCACTTCCTTGGCGCTTTCCTATTCCTAGACGCGTCAGGCAACACCATCAGTTGGATTTTTCTTGACATACTATGCCAGCCGTGGGAGAACATAGTGATGTACAACTGGGGCAGCGCGATCTAGGCATGGACGTATTGATAGCTATGAGTTGCCTATCGTCGCACCTCAGGGTATGCAAGCCTTAGTGGATGCTCCTACCTACTCTAGGTTTGGTGTTGGGAAAGATGGCCCATTGGGAGGCCCCTTCTTAATAGTTTGCCTATAAGTATTTTGGTTCATTAGTTACTTCAAAGTTGTTACATATCATGAAATTATGATTGCCTAATTCATTGTCATGTTCAATGCAGCACTGGAACAGACAGGATACACTGCCTACTGCTCTGTATATCTAGAAGGAAGCAGAGTTAGTTAGAGGGAATGCGAGGCACAAGTACAGGGAGTACATGGACTGTCTCGACGTCCTAACACAACACCAGGTTATGCTCTCTTTTGTATCATACATGTGTCTTGTTAGATGTACACTATATCACAAGCTAACTCAATTACGAAATGTTCATGTCACTTGGTGTCCTTGGGATGCTCTAGAGCTCCAAGAGTACCTAGGGAAGAGTCCGACGAGTATCACTAGAATGTCCCTCTTATTTTCTTCCACGTGGTCGAGATCCACTTGCCCATCAGGGTTTGTAGGTAGCTAAAAAAATTATAGGCTACCCACCACTGCTTTACTCCACCAACCAAAAATTGCATGGGTGCATCATCGGACACCACAAAGTTACAATTATGAGGTGTGCGTGTCATAGAACTAAGTATCGTTTTGTTGCAGGTTTGACCGAAGGAAGAGGTACAAGGATAAGGATTGGCGTGTGAGGCACTATGAGTTCATCCAGCTGTGGTAGACCAGGGAGCGGTGAGTGGTCGATATGGGTCCCCCACATGACCAGCACACCTTCGACGAGTACCTGTGGTGGCTTCACAGGTCTACGAGGACACATATCAAGCCCCCAACACTGAGGGCGCACTCGACGAGTACTCAGAGGAAGATGTCATTGAAGATGTGTATGACATTGCCACTAGGGAGGACACAACCACAGAAAGCCCCGCTTTAGAGATACATGGTAAGATACTCGAATGATACAATTTATTATCCATTTGGCATTTAGTAAATGTACTAAAATGGTCCTACCGGGTTTTTGTACCCAAGCCACACAATTATCAAGGTTGTCCAACGAAGCAGCGTTTCAACTTCATGAGTCTAGAGGGCAGGGCCCAGGCGTTCTACAGTCTTTTGTGGAGGTACACATAAACTTGTCCATTATAACGTCTGTTCATGCAGAAAGTGAAGAAGAGCTATAGGAAGCTAGCTCAGAAGTTGAGCTACATGGACACTCCGTGGGAGGAACTCGAGTACCCAACGTAGTCGGGTGGCACAACTTCGGCCTCTCTGAGGACACCAGCTGGCTCTTCTAAGCCGGTGATAGGTGCGACTTCCGCTGTGCGTACACCACCACACTATAGCATTGAGAAGGGCCCTGTAGATGAGGACGATGAGAACGCCCTAGGCTTCCACATACACCACCACTAGTGGGACGCTTGACAGCAGGATGAGATTGGCATGTCTTAGCTAGGTGGTGCCCCTCTTGGTACCCAAGGAGACGAACAGGTGAAAGGTCCTAATGGCTAGAGGGGGGGTGAATAGCCTAATAAAATTTCTACAACAACACTTAACAAAAGGTTAGACAATTATGAGGCGAAGCAAGTGTTGCGCTAGCCTACTCAAAATGCAAGCCTCCTACCACAATTCTAGTTTAGATAGTGTCTATTCACACAATAGCAAAGACACTATCCTATGTTAGTGTGCTCTCAAAGACTAACTAAAGAGCCACACCAACCAAGCAAGCAAGCTCTCAAAACTAGCTACACTAAAGAGCTTGTTAACTAGTTTGCGGTAAAGTAAAGAGAGTGATTAGGATAGTTATACCGCCGTGTAGAGGAGTGAACCAATCAATCACAAGGATGAATAACAATGGAGACCAATCACCTCGGAATCAAAGGACGGACACAATGATTTTTACCGAGGTTCACTTGCTTGCCGACAAGCTACTCCTCGTTGTGGCGATTCACTCACTTGGAGGTTCACGCGCTAATTGGCTTCACACGCCAAACCCTCGATAGGGTGCCGCACAACCAACACAAGATGAAGATCACACAAGCCACGAGCAATTCACTAAAGTACCTTTTGGCTCTCCGCCGGGGACAAGGTCAAGAACCCCTCACAATCACCACGATCGGAGCCGGAGACAATCACCACCTCCGCTCGACGATCCTCGCTGCTCCAAGCCGTCTAGGTGGCGGCAACCACCAAGAGTAACAAGCGAAATCCGCAGCGAACCACGATCACTAAGTGCCTCTAGATGCAATCACTCAAGCAATGCACTTGGATCACTCCCAATCTCACTATGATGATGAATCAATGATGTAGATGAGTGGGAGGGCTTTGGCTTAGCTCACAAGGTTGCTATGTCAATGAAAATGGCCAAAGATATGAGCCACAGCCGGCCATGGGGCTATAAATAGAGCCCCCATCAAATAGAGCCATTATACCCCTTCACTGGGCAAAACGCGCTCTGACCAGATGCTCCGGTCAAATTGACTGGACGCTGGCCCTCAGCGTCCGGTCGCCCGATGGACGCCACGCGTCACCAGCTTCAAACACAGTTCGTCAGATTCCAACGGCTACGAAGCTGACCGGACGCTCTGATCAAAACTGACCGGACGCTCAAGCCCCAGCGTTCGGTCGTTTCCAGTAAGCTCCCCGAGGCATGTTTTTTCGACCGGACGCGTCCGGTCCACCTTGACCGGACACAGCCAGCGTCCGGTGCTCAATGCTAGCCTACTGTGCCGTCTGACAGCTCGACCGGACGCAGCCTTTCAGCATCCGGACGCTGAGTGACCCAGCGTCCGGTCAGTAGACCGACGCCAGCATCATTTCGACCAACTCCATTTCAACTCTAACTTGTTCACCCTTGCTCAAATGTGCCAACCACCAAGAATTTTTCATCCGGCGCAATAGAAAATAGACATTTTATTTTTCCAAAAGCGCCGAATCCATCTCAACCCTGCAAACACCTTGTGCACATGTGTTAGCATATTTTCACAAATGTTATCAAGGGTGTTAGCACTCCACTAGATCATAAATGCATATGCAATAAGTTAGAGCATCTAGTGGCACTTTGATAACCGCATTCCGATACGAGTTTCACCCCTCTTAATAGTACGGCTATCAAACCTAAATGTGATCACACTCTCTAAGTGTCTTAATCACCAAAACAAAATAGCTCCTATGGTTTATACCTTTGCCTTGAGCTTTTTGTTTTTCTCTTTCTTCATTTCAAGTTTAAGCCCTTGATCATCGCCATGCCATCACCATTGTCATGCTATGATCTTCATTAGCTTCTTCTACTTGAAGTGCGCTACCTATGTCATGATCACTTGATAAACTAGGTTAGCACTTAGGGTTTCATCAATTCACCAAAACCAAACTAGAGCTTTCAACAGGTACTAACAAAGCTACTTTTTAAAATACCAAACCTGTATGAACTAGCAATGATAAAGATTGTAACTAATCTTGCCTATCTTATACTTGTAGGGTACGAGTCGTACGCAATAGTATGGCCGTCAGCCCTGCCATCATGACCACACCAATGTTGGGGTACACTCCTAATGTGTTGCCTACAAATCCAAAGAGATAGAGGCGTCCGAGGAACCCTTACACTCCTGGGACATAGGGTCTAGGTAAGCATAGCCCATGTTTTATTTTTCAAGTATCCTGAATTGCAAAACTTGTTGTCTTGCCTCCTTAGTTACCCTTCTGATGATAATGTAGGTACACCTTCACCAAGGCCTTGAGATGCTCAAGGTCTTGAAGGATCATGTCAGCAAGTCGACCATCAACTTGTGCACTTATTTTGGAGTTCATGTAGTACCCAAATTATGTACTAGTTGCACTTGTGATTGTAGACCTACGTACCAACTTGTGCACTTGGTCAAACTTATGTGGCCATGAACTTAATTTGCTTCAAGTCTTATGTACCAACGTGTCGTGTCGAAATTATGTTGAACGAATCAAGTCTTATGTAGCAACTTGAACACTTGTGCATGTGCCGAACTTATGTCTAGCCTGCTGTATTCACTGGTCTTGGTCTGCTTTTGTTGAACATACATTGAACTTGCTCGGCTTTGGTCTGTTGGAAACATCCTAGCCTTGCCGCACCGTGATGGATGGCACGGCAGCCTTGCCGCGCCATGAGCAATGGCGCGTCAGGCTGCCATGCCATTTTCCCTGGCGTGTCAAGCTTGTCGTCCCAACATCTAAGTTAATAGCATTGGGAAGGGCCCTGCAGACAATGCCTAGGTGGCGATCAACGGTAGTTTCTCATAGGTCTTGCAAAGACATGTACATGGATTATAGTTGGATGGATCGTTAAGCTTGCTGTCCCAACATCTAAGTTACTCATGTACGTTATTATTATAAAAATTGGGTTATAGTTGGATGGAACGAAGGGTGACGAATGGATGGGTACAATACAATAATAGTTCAAATGAAACACTCTTCTTCTTAACCACTTTGAAAGCACTTAGGCTACTCATTGAAAGTTCAAATACATCAATAGTTCACATGATACACAAGATAACACATTGAAAGTTCTAGTATATAACAACATTGTTCATTAATAAAGCATAGAACTATGAAATCTAAAGCATGGAACTAACACACGGTGCAATCACAAATCCTCAGTCAGAAACATACTGAGTAAGCAACTCATCATCCGAGTATCAATCCTCTACCACAACCTCGTTGTTGTGGCTAGGCTCACCTGTATTGCTCTATTTTGTCTGTCGCCTATAGTAAGCAGCCTCCGCTTCATCTGCGATCTGAGACAAGAACACATTCTCCTTCGCTTGTTCATGTGGCTAGGCTTACCTGCATTGCCCTGATCGGCCTGTCACCTGTAGTAAGCGGCCTCCACTATATCTACGGCCTCTACGGCTTGAGAGAAGAACACGTCCTCATCCTCATCCGTCTATAAGCCCTCCTCTACTAGAGCAATGAGCTCACTTAGTCTACCAGTGTCGTCCTCATCCTCCTTTGCCTACAAGCTCACCTCAGCTAGCAGCGATGAGATCGCTCAACCTGGCAGTGTCGTCCTCATCCCCGTCCCCCTCATCGGACAACACAATCGGAGATTAAACGGTGCGACCAGCTCGTGTTCTGTGCTCATGTAACTTCTTTTCCTCAAAACTTGCACTGGCCACCTCTGCGGCATGATCCTCGCTTCATCCAATCCCTTCATGTATAAAATACAACAAGTTAGCAACGCAATTATATTACATTTAAAAGCAGGCAATGAAAATAACAAGGCTTCCAATGACTCACTGGCACACAATGCAATACACATGGTCATTCAAGGCCTGCATCTGTACTCTTTCCTCCTCCCTTGCCTCCTTCCTTGTCCTCTCCTCCTCTAACGCCCTCTGTCTCTCTAACCCCATTTGTCAAGGCTAACACCAATTGGGTTACGAATACCGCGCTGTCTAGCAAACTCATGCATCTTCTTTATGTGCAGTTTAACGAAGAGGTCGGACATACTAAGGTCCATATCCCCTCTTCCAGTGCAAATACTTGCCTCCCCTTCAAGTCATCCTAAGAACTTAGCTTGACCATCATAAGATTCCTACTTGCATTTCCTAGTGCTCTGTTCAAACGAAAAATTAGATCATAACTCTTTGGAAAAGAAAAAAATGATTTCATGTTTTCCACAACAATAACCAACCTCATCATAGTCAACCATATGGCTACAATAATGGCCTACTCCAAGCTCAGAAGGGACTATGCCGTAGTTAGCTTTAACACCACATTCGCACATAACAGGAGGTGCTTTGAAAATTATCCCTTTCTTTCTTCTTTTCCTTTGCCTTTGGTGGCTCTTTCAACCATTGATTCTTAGGACCATAGAGCCACTCCTTGAAATGATACTTCGCAAATGCAAACATCTAAAAGAGGTGACATTAGTACAGGAACATATAGAGCTAAACATTTAAATAGATACACTTTCTACTTATTTCATGCTTGTTGGGACACATAAACTCCAACATATTCTCAGGGTTTATCATAGCTCGATCTCCATAATCGCACAGAGGAGGTTCCTCGAGTCGTCTAACTGTGGCTAGGTGCTTCTTCTTAGCCGTCATTGGCGGGGGTTAGGGGGAGGTGGAACCCACCGCTCGAAGTGCTCACGTGGATATCTCCCTCTCTACCAATCATCGAAAAAGGAGGTACCTTGGGTTAAACTTGTCTGCACCTGTTGATCCACTAAAAGAAAAAAGCACCTCTCATGGGCCTACACAACAAGATTCCAACAAAATATTAGTAACCTACTAACATAAATGAAGAAAAAAGGTACGGAAAGAATTACTTACATTAAAATGCTGCATATGTAGAAGCAACGCGCCGCTGTGTCCTGGATGTCTCGATTGAAACACGTCGGCCGGGAAACCACAGTCACAGTTAGGGACAGGGAGGTTAGGAGAGACGAGGGGCATCTTTGCTAGACGTATCGGGGTACAATTCTCTAGGACGATCCCGTTTTCGCCACAACTGCTTCCGAAACATGTCTTCCATCTAATAAAATAGTTGTAATTTAACATCAATCAAAACATCGCAAATTAATGTAAAAGATAACCATTTGTATTACAACTAAAATAATATAACCAACACTTATAGGAACAAAAATCAACCTACACTAAACATGGTAAACATACTTCTAACTAACTAATTAACCTTAACATTAACAAAATCAAACTAATATCTTTCTCCAAACCCTAGTCCATAGTTCCCAAATATAATTTTCCTCCAAACCCTAACTACCATTCATAATATTTGAATCCACCATTCAAATGGCAAATAAGAGCATTATTACCGTGAACAAGGTCGAGGAGAAGCTTGGGGGGAATGGAAGGGAGGGAGGGAGGCGGGGAGGGAGGGCCGAGCAGCGGCAGCCTTGGGAGAGGCGGGATGGGGCGGCGCGGTCGCCCTCCACCTCTTTTCCAAGTAAGGCAAACAGAGGGAGTGAGGCTCACGGCGCGACATGTAGTCAGCGTTGCCAGTGCCGTGAGGCGTGGCGCGGCACTGCCATGCCAAGATCTGCGGTGCGGCAGCTCCTGCCACGTCAGTCGATCAGGGCCCGGGCCGGTGCCACGTCACCCCCCTGCCGCATTGCTAAAGATGGCAACGGGGAATTCCCCGTCGGAGGTTGCCTCCCCATCCTCGTCCCCGCGGGGAGAAAAAAATCCCCATCCCCGTCCCCGTCCAAAGCTCACGGGGACGATTTCTCCCCCATCCCCGCCCCCGCGAGGGGAAAAATCCCCGTCGGGGATCCCCGTCCCCGCATTTGTTCATCACCATTCAGGTTAATTCATCATCATTCACATGAGTTCATCGACACAATATTAGAGTACACCACGAATCACAATCCAAAAATAGCTAAATAGCAAGAAGCAGGATATTAATCATCACAAAGGTAGTAGAACTAGGGTTATTGCTGTTATATATACTCAGAAGACTATTGGGCCTTCGTGGGCTGGTTGGGCCATCAGGAAAGAGAGCAAAGCCTGTATATAAACGGGGCGGGGATGCGGGTATCGGGGACGGGGAATGCTCCCCCAGACCCGTCCCCGCCAAACTCGACGGGGGACGTTTTCTCTCCGTTTAGATCCCCGTGGGGGCATATTTGACTCCATCCCCGTCCCCTAATAGGGTAATTCCCCGCGGGGAATCGGGGATCGAGTCCCCGTTGCCATCTTTACGCGTTGCCATGCATGGCGCACCAGTGTTAATTGGTCCGTGCCATGGCAATAGGCGCGGCCAAAAGTGTTATTTTTTTTTAAAAAAATAGTGTTAGATTTAAAAATAGTTAAAAAAAAGGTGTTAAAAATAAAACGCCATGTCTAAGGAGCCGAGGGCGTTTTCTGCGGCTTCACTCGAGGAGCCAGTCAAGACGTGGAGTTTCCCCATTTGGTTGGAGGCGAGCGAAGCAGCTCCCTCGTGGAGCTTGTGGTGCACCAACTCGAAGTCAAACTTTTAATTTTAACTAACCTTATACGAAATATTATTATATTTATTACTTAGACGGGTATGTATTATAAAAATATATTCTATAATTAATATAATAATATTTGTTTGGCATTATAGTTGTTGCTATTTTATAGATTTAATCAGATTTAGAACTGTCTGACTTCTATTAAAAAATATGGATTATGATTACCCTTCTACTCCACTAAAAAAACACGGAGGGTTATCGTCTGCGGTAACTTTTGCCCCGCTCCCAATAGTCCGGATAAGCTCAGTCACCTCCTGGAAACAGACACGTAAGTACGTACGGCTTCTACGTGCATGCGTTGGGTGTCCAGTTTCCCAATCAACCACGTAAGACTTGTCCGAGTTCTTATCACGTCCGTACGAGCATGTATAATCAAGGGAACGGTCTCACGCACGTTATCGATGGTTTCCATATCAATGACGTTGTTCAAGCGTGCACACGCGTCGCCAACGGCAATCGAAGTAAGTAGTATCCCATTCCCATCTCCTAATCTTTTTCACTCGATTTTTTTTAATTTTAACACTTTTTTCGAACTTAATTTTAAATCTAATATTCTTGTTTTTTTTAAACTAACACTTTTGGCCATGCCTAGTGCTCTGACGCGACCAAATGCCTGTGCCGCGCCATACATGGTGGCGCGGCAGAGGGCTGACGTGGCGGCGATCGGAAGCGCTGGCCGCTAATATGGTAGGGCTCTGTCGCGCCACCGATCTTGGCGCAGCAGTGCCGCGCCCTGATCCATGGCGCGGCAGTGCCTCGCCCTGATCGGTGGCGCGGCAGAGCCGAGTATAACCTCCGCCGCGGCCAGTCCCGCTGCCCGAGCAGTGAAGCTGCCTACCGCCCACGCCTGTCTTCGCCTGCGCTTGCCCGCCCGCCTTCGTCCGCGTCTGCCCGCACCCGTGCACGCCGTCTGCCCGAACGTAGCAATTAGCAGCAGACGCGCGGGGCGGGAGCGCGCGCTTCCCCGCGAGCCCGCGCTAGCTGGGGGGCCACGTGACTTGGCGCGCGGCAGACCGACCGGCCGTCTGCGGGTTTCGGCTGTAAAAAAAACCACAGGAAAAAGCCACGACGGTTACCGCTACAGCTGCGGCTTTCTCTCCCCCATAAATTACTGTAGCACCAATGTCTATTGCTAAAGCTGGTAGACTCTTTTTTTTTCTTTCCAAAACACTCGTATAGAGAAATACAAGCTCAAATTATCGCTAGCTCTTTCCACAGTCTACATATTCAAACATATTTCATATACAAACAAACGAGTTTCTAACACCAAAAAAAAAATCATATGTAAAACTATATTATTGCTCTTAAAAGGCTAAAATTAGCAATACGCTAAAAAAATCATCAACACGAAAAAAAACCATGAAAAAGAAACCCGAAGTCAGATGTTCTTCTGGTAGAAAACCCATGATATGATAGTTAATAATAAAATAAATCAGCAAGGGGGAGAGAAGATAATAACAAGCCTAATATATATCCCGTTGAAAAAGA
Source organism: Miscanthus floridulus (assembly GCF_019320115.1). Lineage (NCBI taxonomy): Eukaryota > Viridiplantae > Streptophyta > Magnoliopsida > Poales > Poaceae > Miscanthus > Miscanthus floridulus. The sequence continues at coordinate 4,259,143 of NC_089591.1, read as the reverse complement.
GAGACAAAGTCGCGGTCGCGACCTCGCCCCCGTTGCTTTTCCCTCTCTCGTTCTTCTCCCCCGTTCCGCGCCCACAATCTTCCCCCGCGCCGCGTCCCGCGTCCCGCTCCCGCTCCCGCTTCCGCTTCCATCTCCTCCTCCCTTCGCCTTCCCCACCAACGCGCAAATCAAAACCCTACTCCGCGCGCTCTCTCTCTCTCTCTCCCGCCCGCCTCCATGGACGGCGGCTCCTCCAGCCTCCCCCTCCCCCAACCACCGCCGCCGCAGGTCTACCTCCGCCGCACCGTGCCGCCGCCCGGCCCGCCGGTCCAGGCTGCTTCTAGGGTCCAACTGTTCCGCGCCCCTGCACCCATCCCCATCTTCTCCTCCAAGCCCCGCGCCGCCGTGAGGTCCCCGATTCCTCCCCCTCCTCATGCTGCTGCTGTTGCTTCAGCTCCCGCTCCCGCTCCCGCGGCGGCTACAGTGCAGGCCCCACCTCCTCCGCCGCCTGCGTCGCCCGCCTCCACCGACCAGCCGCCCCAGCAGCAAGCTGGCACGATGGCTCCGCTTCCGGCTCCAGAACCGGCGGGGAAGAGGGGGCCCAAGCCTAAGGCACAGGTGAGTCAATCAACCTCCCACTGGGGTTTTCCTCCCCCCTCGTACATACTTTCGATGCAGCTAGCTGTTGTTCGAGTTTCGATGTAGCTAAGCTAGCTGCTGTTCGAGTTGATTACTATAGCTCATGGTCTTTCGGTCTTTTGGTATGCTGCGATGTTCGTGGACGATTATCTTGGCCTCCGTAACGAATAGAGGTTGCATAATCGTGGGCAATGGCTTAAGTTAACCTATCAAATTCGTTGGCTGTGTAGTCGTCTGTTCCAATGGTTTACTGTGTAATGGTGATGCAATAAGTCAATTCCTTCAGAGTCATCTGGTGGTAGCAGCATTGTGTCATAGTGTATTGGACGTCCTGAGTTGGCATATGTGTCTAGGGACTATGATCTGGGTTTGGGTGTCCACTGAACCTTTAGTTTTCCTCAATGATGGTTACAGGCAGCATTTTCAGTATGCGAAAACTGAATCAGTCGGGTTCATTGGTGGCATCAGCAAGGCTATTTGTGAAGTTGGCTGTTTCAGGAATAACATCCATGATGCGATTTATCAATTGATAGTTGTCTGTGCATGATGAATGTGATTGGTTTGAATAAGACTTTCAGATTATGCTCTGTGGTGCTTCCCATGTTGGAACTGATCTGTAGACTGCACGCATTTTTTTCACTTCTATAAAAAGCATTATGAAACATGTTCTGCAGAAGTAAATGCATAAACAATTGTTGTCAGTTGTCTGTTAAAGTTTAGATCATTATCTGCATATGTCTAGGGCTTTGGGTTTGAGACCTCATGCTATTTGGCATCATGAAACTGTCCTGTTACTCATAGTGCAGGACTTAGCCACGAATAATATGCAATGTGTATGCATTTTCTTTTATCTTCCTAACCTAATATGATTGCCGCTCCTTGTAATGAGAGTCTCATACATCGAAAAATTGGTTTGCTCACTTTTCTTTCTTTTTTAATCTTCTTTAATTTAATATATAGTGTACTAGTTCCAGACTCATGGATGTATTAGTTGATCTTCAGCAATAATCTTATATTTTAAGGTGGCTGCGTGATTTGTTACATTCTTGTTCTATTAGTGTGCTATGGCTGTTGACAGTCTTCATGTACATATTCCTAATATTGTAGTCGAATGAGCAAAACAGTGGAGAATATTCTCAATCTGAAAACAACATGGTAGAGACTGCGCAAGGGCATGATAAGGAGACTACCCCTGGACCTGTAAAAGCTACCAAGAGGATAAAAAAACTAAAAGCTTCTAAACACAACTTGGGCAACACAAATTCTGGAGCAATTGAAGGTATGCTGTTGCTAATTTTCTTATTTAAGTTACATGTTCTGCATCCATTTGATGGTAAAAGTTCCATGTTGTCATTTCTTCAGATTAGTTCGGTTAATGGCCATTTATTGGCTTTTACTTGTATTGCTGATGGGTTCACATTTTTTATTCAGGAGATGCTGATCCTTCTTTATCTTCATTAAACCACTGCCGCTATGAGAACTCACTAAGTCAGTTTCTACACTCCCCTTCTCCCCTCTACAAAATTTAAGATGCTATCTTTGCTTGTTTATTTATCATTAGCTTGTTACCAGGTCTGCTGACGAAGAAGTTCATCAACCTGCTTCAAGGAGCTGAAGATGGGACCCTTGATTTGAATAAAGCAGCTGAGACGTTGGAGGTCTGCTTGGTCATAAAAACATCCCCCCCCCCCCCCCCCTCTTTTTCCTATATTGCATTCCTAATCTGGGGGGTCAAGTTCCTTGATGTATTGTATTTCTCTATTCTGCAGGTGCAAAAGAGGAGGATGTATGACATAACAAATGTTCTAGAAGGTGTTCATTTAATTGAAAAGGGACTTAAGAATATGATTCGCTGGAAGTGAGTGTCATCTGTTTCTGTTTTCCAGCATATTTTACAGTTATTTATAGCTTCTACTGATGAAATAATATATATTGAAAGGGGATTTGACATGTTGAAGCCTAAGGAAATAGAATGCCAAATTTCTTCATTGAAGGTACATTATGCTACTTGATTATATGATCCCTACTTTTCATTTCTAGGCCTTTTGGTCTTTGTATGTTGACCGTTTCCTTCTACCTGTAATAGTGATGCGCAAGTCTGTTGCGTATTTGAGAAATAAATATGTTAGTTACTTGATTATTTTTAATCTTAACACTAGTTTGTAACTATTTGAGGAAAATTGTGACCCTCATCTTTTGTCTCTGTTTTGTTCACAAATCTAAAATTTGGAAAACAGACATCAGACCATGAACAACCTCCCCTTTTTTAGTGCTGTTAAGCTAGCAGAACAATTTTTTAGTAACCTTTCTTGATTCTTAGTCCAGTTAAGATACAGAATACTAAGTTCAGACATTTATGTCGTGGCTTAACTAACATCGTGTGTTTTTTACCATATCATGTAAGATAGATAGGTCAATAGTTATAGAATTTTTGAAATTGAAGTCACTCATCAGTACAATACTGCTTCAGTACAATTTTATCTGACATGCTTTGGAACCCGCCATGCTGGCCACTTTCTGTTTTTCATTTGGTCATGTATATAGGACAGATCAAATGATAAATGTGGCCTCATCTCAATGTCCTGAGTAGCATGCAGCACAAGTGAATAAGGAAAGTGTTTCAGTAATGGATAGTGTGTAGGAACGTTTTAGTTGATGCAGCCTTGCTTATGCCTGTAAAGAAAGAAGCCATCAGCCCATCACATCTGTAAATATAATTTCCTTTTTTGAGGGAATTCTCTTGTGCAGCATTTTGGTATTTCCATAGCCATGGAATGTTAACATACCCATCTTCTGAATGTTTACACGTATTATGGGACAAAAATGAGGGTCACAAATTTTCCTTAGATTTTGGGTTCGACTCCCTGTGGGAGCAAATTTTCAGGCTGGGGTTAAAAAATTCCCCTTGTCTGTCCATGCCAAAGCATTTAAAGGGTGGCGGTGTATCAAACAAATCAAGCAATGAAGAAGAATTAATCCCAAATCTCCCAATACTCTAGTCTCCCTCCAAGCCGACTTTGCCCGGCTATCTTCCTAGCAATGGTTATCCTCTAATTCTAATGAATAAGGTTCATAAAAACACGACACTACATTTGAACAATCACATTTTTGCCTGCAGTTTTCTATAGACTTCTATCTAATCATATGGTTATAACAACTTGGTTCATTTTGATTATCTGCAGGAAGAACTTGAATCTCTTTACGATGAAGAGTTCAGGTTGGATGACGAAATAAGGTAAGTTCTTTCCTGAAAGTATCAAGAAAATGAGATGCCTCCTGCTCCCTTCATTTTTCCCTCCTCCCTACCTTTTGATTATCAATTGCTGGTGTGCAGGGAAGCAAAAGAGAAACTACAAGCCCTCACCCTAGATGAGGATAAAAGAAAGTAAAATTCTTGTCTCTTGTATCTGCAATAATTTTATGGATGTACAGTCAGCTGAGTCCTTCGATCTGTCTGATTAGGTTGTTATATCTTTTGAAGGGAGATATAAATAAGATTCCTCACTTTCAGGTTACAACTTGTCAGAACAAATTTTTCTTTCTTGCAAACTATGAAATTATGTCAACAAGATTCCCATTTACTGCAGGGATCCACTGTTATCGCTATAAATGCTCCTCACGGAACTTGTGTTGAAGTTCCAGACCCTAATGCCGTACACAGTCCTGATATAACATTAACTACATAGTAGTAGACTTGTAAGTGAAAGGTCTTTGTGGTTCTAACACTTATTATTTTGTTACCAGGATCAGTACATGTATGGGAATCTGGGTTTGCAAGAGAAGCACTACAAAATTGTCCTGAGAAGTTCAATGGGTCCTATTGATTGCTATTTGATAAGGTTAGCTACGATAAATGTTTTAATTGTAGAATTCTGTCCTGTGTTCTCTGTCTTGAAAATGCTAATTTGTAGCCAATTTTTATGTTTCCCCACCAGTGACCGTCAGGAGATATTTAACCCAGACCAGCTGGTGGCAGCAGACAGATTAGAACCTGCGGTTGCTACTGATAGTTCTCAAGCTTTGCAGCAGATGGATTGTGATCTAAATCAGGCACCGGAAAAGGAATGGAGCAATGGTGGCTGCATGCATACAACTGAACCATCCAGAAAGCAAGACAATGGCATTCTGAGAATCGTTCCATCAGATTCCGATGTAAGGAATCCTACTCCACATCAGACATTATGGCAGTCTTGTTAACATGATGCTTACAGCTCTTGCTTTTGCAGGCTGATGCTGATTACTGGCTCGCTTCTGGCATTGATGCTAGTATGACAGATGCATGGGGCACATAGTGGATGGATCCTCAGACTTAGGGCTCTAACATGTCCCCTAGACAAAATAGAATGAGTCTGCACTGCACAATTGCATTGGGGCTGGATCTTTAATCTCCATGCTCTGGCCCCCGTTAACCAACAAAGCAAAAAGATATATGGTAGGCAGTAGATCTTGTACATTGGCAACATAATTGTAGTTGTTACTCTGTTTCATCGACAGTTCAGATAGAATCAGCAAGTGCGGTAGGTCTCAGCTTAAACTTACGATTGGCCTTCGATTTTCTTTGAAAGGGACTGTGTGTAGCAAATTAGAGGGCAGCACAGTCTGAAAGAAGGCCATCAGTGTATGTTATGTTATCTGGTCTTCGTTTATTTGAAGAGCAGTAATATTGTACATCCTGACAATCACCAGTCAATTATCAATAGCAGATCTATAGAGGTTATACAATTGTTTAACATTAGTCTTGTTTCTGAATGCATTGGATGTACAGTCTCGTTTGGTGCCTTTCAAAATTTGTCATTGAAGCTGTTTTTTATTTCTTGCGGTTTCTTTTATAGATCCAAAAGCTTCTGTTCTCTTTGGTACATTTTGTCTTCACATTGATGCGATTGGCCCTGGTTAATCTCAAATTGTGCTATGTGCAAGCGTATAACTGTGATTCTGTCTGAAGCTATCTTGTATCTATGTCTCTTTTCTATGGCTTGTTCCTGTATATTAAACATCATACTATTTATCTCAAATTTACAAGGTCCTTTTCGATCACATATAGCACCATATTTTCCCTTTTTGTCTCCCTATTTTTACGCATGATCATAATACGGTATTTTATAATTTTCAAAACGGCAAGGTTGCAATTGAATACATGGCTGACGATTGTTATATATACTTGTTAAAATGAGCAATGTGTTTCGGTCATTTTTGGAAAGTAACCTTTTTAACCAAAGGACCACACAAAATTTTCATCTAATGAGGAGAAAATATCGCTATTGAAATCATCAGCATATGGAAAGTTGTACAAATAATATAGCAATTGTGCACTGTTTTCAATGTAGGCCCGCTTGTGTTTGTCAGTATGAAACATGACTCCTGAAATAATCTAGTTGCTGAGGAGTTTTTTTTTTCAGTTCTGAGAAGAACAGAGGTGGTATTTCGTGAATCCAACAAACCTGCCTCTTGACTGGGCCAGCCTTTGGCCCATCCAATGACAGGCAGGCTTGTTGTCCAAAAAAAAAAAAAAAAGACAGGCAGGCTATCAGGTCAGGCCTAAAAAAGAAACAAACATAATCTGTTACCTTCCGGAGATATTGCAGCAATCGATATATTTAATCCTTGAACATTAAATCCGGACAAATTGTCTCCCTTAACTCATGAAATAATTTAAACTAACTCCCTGCCGCTGTTAGAAGTGTTTTTAAGATGGTTTCATCCTTTTATCTCAATAGTAAATATATCCTATAAGTTTTTTTTTAAATATCAAGCTTATAAGATTTTTTTTAAAAAATCCTAGAGATAGATAGGGGCATAAAAAACCTGGATAAAACTGTATAGAGCTCATGAGAATATGTTTAGAAGATTCCAGGATTTAGCTATAAGAAAATGAAAAAAAAACCCATAAAATACAGGAAATTCCTAAAACATTATAATTAATGTCTAAACATGTTTCTAAATACTTCCCACAAAAAATATGAAATACAACCAACATGTAACATATATTAGCTTTGAGTGTATTCATGCTGCATGTGTCTCGTGTTTTAGTTTTGCTGTGGAAAGTTTTCAAAATGCGATTACAATGTTTTACGAATTCTTCAGATATATATTTTTCATGTGTCTAGTGTTTTACGAATTCTTCAGATACACAGGCAGGGTGCGTGAACACTGCGCCGTGGCTTCCCTCGTCCTCCATTCGCACGCGGGCCAATTGCGGCGCTGCAGAGCCTCGGCACACGATGCCGCCATGGCTAGAGCTTGCGCCAACGCCGCCTCCTACAGGCTACATCAGCAGCCTCGTCCTAAAACCACGCGCTGGTCTGGTCCGCCATGGTAAGTCGCTCCCTGCTATCTTCCTTCCCCAACAGATGCAGGTTGCTGCTGCTCCCTTCTCTCTAGTACAAGGCCGCAGTTCGAGAGTACAGGTGCAGCTACAGCTCCAATTCTGACAATGCGGTCGGTGCCCCTGCTAATCCCAGCTCCTCTCTTGACTCCCACTAGGTATATTCTCCTTTCCCTCTTTCTTCAATGTATTTCAAGATCAGCCAGATCTAAGATTTAAGAATAGCGTTTTTTCCATTGCCATCGAACTAACCAAAATTTATGCAAAATAGGTCACTTATGATACAAACCAATGAATCCCATTGTTCCAAAATTTGATCTATTAACTTTCAAGTCCAAATTGTATAGTTGACACTGGAGATGTAAATCCTTTCTATCTAAGCTCTGACAGGCAAAGGCATCTTTTGGAGCTATCTATCCATATGCCATTCTTTTTATCACATATGGATTATGAAGTTGTGACAGGCAAACATCTTTTGAAGCCACTTATCCATATGCCATTTTTACTACTTCTGGATTATGAAGCTTATTCAGCTCAGCTGGATATCTATGGCCTCGTCAGTTACTTGACATGGCATTACACAATTATCTCTGAAACCTGTCAGAACATTGAAGCATCTCACGCACAGTCCAGATGAGAAAATCAAACCTATTAACCATAATTCAAGGTTGGTCTCTCAAGGGCCTATAGTCAGTACTCTTGTTTTGGCTACATTATAAAATTGTTAGCTTCAAAATTTTCGAATTCGTAAAATTGGCCACATGTTGAATTCAAAACTCATTATTAAGATATGCTCTTCAATGCATTTATATGGATACCCTTTTTGGGCTACAGAAATAAGTATCAAAATAGGAGAAGAATTATTCCTTTTTTTTGCTAAAAATAGTGATACTATAATTGTTGTCATTTTCTGCCATCCTCTGTGTGCCGACACACACAGGGCATACGAAGTGAAAGATTGAAAAACACTACATGCTTAGCCGTAGGCCCATTTCAAACACTTATTATCTGTAATTATGTCAAACCACATCCAACTATAGGCCCTTGCATACATTTCTGGACTTAATTGTACTCTATTGCAAATGTGATGTTGTCTCATCCTTTCGCATTGCTAAGCAGATTGTAGTTAATAAGCCCTGCTTCCTAAGCACTTCCTAGATAACTATGCTAGTTAATTATAGTCATTAAAGACCTTGGGCAGCCCAAGAGGTGTGTACGGCTGCCAAGGCACCTATCTGATTAGCTATGCTCTAGTGAGCTGTTTGTAATCAATGCAATGTCTACCTCTATATATAATCAAGGAGACGGCCTGGGGTTTAAGGCTGTTCAGGCTAATCAAGTCTGTGTTACCTCCAACATTTGGTACCAGAGCTAGGTTAGACACCAGAGAGCCACGAGGCCAACTCCTCACCTTCTCCACCCCATGTCAACCTCTGCTGAGCGCGCTGCCAGGCTCAAGGCCAAGGGAACCGGCGATGGAGAGCTGGGCGACTCCTCCGGCCGTGCCGCGCGCTTGAAGGCTGCAGAGGAAGCAGCAGCGCTGGCAGTCCAGGCAGCAAAGCAGGCGGCGGCTGCTGCAGAGGCGGCAGCAAGGACGGCGCAGGAGCTGCGGGCCGAAATTGCTGCTGAGAAGGGAGAAGAAGAGGATACAGAGGAGGAGGAAGAGGAGGATCGGGGGCTGCGGACTCCGTCGCGAGACAGGAGGCGCTCGCAGTCACCATTGCGGGACCGGAGGCGCGGCCGCAGCGGCGGTCGCTACGAATCACCGCACGGCAGAGTGGTGTACCGCGACTCCGGTAGCAGCACATCGTGGCCGATGCTGGACAAGTCGAACTACTACGAGTGGAGTCAGATCATGAAGTTGAGGATGCAGGCGCGCGATCTCTGGGACGCCATCGAGGGCGGCCCTGTCCAGTTTCGCGATGACAGGCGTGCACTGGAGGTGATTGTCGGGGCCGTGCCCAAGGAGATGGGCATCCCACTCCTCGACAAGGCTACGGCGAAGGAAGCGTGGGACGCCATCGCTGCGACTCGCATCGGCGTAGACCGGGTCCGTCGAGCAACGCTGCAGCGCCTACGCCGCGATTGGGAGAACATCGGCGTCAACCCCGGCGAGCAAGTGGAGGATTTCGCCCTGCGTCTGTCAACTCTGCACCAGCAGCTTGTCATTTATGGTGACAAGGACATCACTGAGGAGCGTGTGGTGGAGAAGTTTCTGCGCACGGTGCCAGCCAAGTATGCGCAGATTGTTGTCGCCATTGAGCAGTTCCTCGACTTTGAGGCGCTCACTCTTGAGGAGGTGACTGGAAGGCTCAAGGCGGTGGATAATCGCGAGGAACAAGCGCTGACCGAGCCGGTGGCCATTAACGGCAAGCTGCTGTACACCGAGGAGCAGTGGAGAGCGCGCTGGAGGAAGGAGAAGAAGGGAGATGATGCCGGTGGTTCTGGTTTCAGGAACCAGCGCGGTGGTGATGGACGTAGCCGCGGTGGTGGACGAGGACGAGGCAGAGGCGGTGGACGTGGTGGCGGACGAGGAGATGGCAATGTTACTGGCCGCGTCGGCCCCAACACCTGCCTCAACTGCAACCAGGAGGGCCACTGGGCACGTGAGTGTCCCCAGCCGCGCCGTGAAGGTGTAGAGCGCGGCGGTAGAGGTGGAAACCGTGCTGGCCGCGGTGGTGGCAGCCGTGGTGGAGGCCGTGGCGGCGGAAATCAGGCTGGGCAGCGTGACGGGAACCAAGGAAGGCATGAGGCGCGCGCCCAGTACGCCAAGTGCGATGAAGATGGCGCTCTGTTTCTGGCACATGGCTTCATCAGCCTGGAACAGAGCACGCCGGCGCACAGCTACACGGCGCAGCACGTTGAACTTTTCCAGCCACGTGCTCGCGCCTATCTCGGCGTGCACGAAGAAGAGGTGGACAGCGGCTGGTACCTGGACTCCGGCGCGACGCATCACATGACCGGGCGCCAAGAGTTCTTTGCTGATCTGAACACTGGCGTTCGAGGAACGGTCAGGTTCGGGGACGCGTCGAAGGTAGAGATCAAGGGCGTCGGGTCTATTGTTTTCCAAGCCAAGACCGGTGAGCAGAGGGTCCTTCATGGCGTCTACTTCATTCCGGCGCTGAAGAACTCTATCCTAAGTCTGGGTCAGCTTGATGAAGGAGGGTCCAAGGTTGAGATTGACGATGGCGTGCTTCGCATTTGGGACAAGAGCCGCCGTCTGCTCGCCAAGGTACACAGAGGGAAGAATAGATTGTATATTCTACATCTTGAGGCTGCACAACCTCTCTGTCTCGCGGCGCGCAAGGATGATGAGGCGTGGCAGTGGCACGAGCGTTTCGGCCATCTGCACTTCGACGCACTCCGGCGACTCAGCAAGGAGATGGCGCGCGGGATGCCGGTGGTCGACCATGTTGAGCAGGTGTGTGACACCTGCGTTACCACCAAGCAGAGGCGGCGTTCCTTTCCGGCTGCAGCAGCATACCGTGCCCAGAATCAGCTTGAGCTGGTGCACGGTGACCTGTGCGGTCCGGTCACGCCAGCGACACCGGCGGGCAACCGCTATATCTTGCTGCTCGTCGATGACGCTACCCGTTTTATGTGGGCTGTGCTGCTGCCATCCAAGGACGCAGCAGCAGAAGCAATTAAGAAGGTCAAGGTGGCAGCAGAGGTGGAAAGCGGGCGCAAGTTGAAGGTCCTGCGCACCGACAATGGCGGCGAATTCACCGTCGCGGAGTTTGTTGCATACTGCGCTGATGAAGGTATTAAACGACATTTCAGTGCCCCTTATTCACTGCAACAGAACGGTGTTGTTGAGCGCAGGAACCAAACAGTGGTGGCCATGGCATGAGCTTTGCTCAAGCAACGCCGGATGCCCTCTCGGTTTTGGGGGGAGGCTGTGATGACGGCTGTGCACATTTTGAATCGATCCCCGACGAAGGCGCTGAAGAATGCCACTCCTTATGAGGCGTGGCACGGCCGGGCACCAACAGTCGGCCATCTCAAGGTCTTTGGCTGTGTGGCCTATACCCGGCGGCTTACTCAGCTTAGTAAGCTCGATGACCGCGGCGAGACTGGCGTGTTTATCGGTTATGCGGAAGGGGCCAAGGCATACCGTATCTATGATCTAGTGTCCCAGCGCGTGCGTGTCAGCCGCGATGTGGTGTTCGATGAAGGCCGCGGCTGGGACTAGGCATCACCGGCAGCAGGCACATCAGAAGCAGCGGGCAGTGAGTTTACTGTTGAATTTCCATGGGCGGAGGAACTCCCTGAAGCAGGAAGTTCAGCGTCGCCTTCACTATCTCCTCCGCCACATCCTGCATCGCCTGGTTTCTCTCCGGTGAATGCAGGAGAGCCTGCAGCGGAGGCAGAGGCGCCTGCGTCGCCCAGAACACCTACACCAGCTCCAGTAAGTCCTCAGGTTGAGCATGTGACCCCCCTGGAGGATGATGATGAAAGGCTGGATGCCTACCACGACGATGAAGAACTCCGCTATCGGAGGATTCATGACATTATTGGTGATCAGCCAACCCCTCCGCCGGCGCAGCGGCTGTTTGCAGAACTGAATCTCACCCATTCTGGTGAGCCTACAAGCTATGAAGAAGCCAAAGATGATCCAGATTGGCAAGCAGCGATGAAGGAGGAGCTGAGATCAGTAGAGCGGAATGGGACTTGGGAACTTGTTTCTCCCCGTCCTAGTCACCGTCCAATTTCACTGAAATGGGTGTTTAAGCTGAAGAAGGATGAACATGGAGCTGTAATTAGGCACAAGGCAAGACTTGTGGCCCGTGGTTTTGTGCAGCAGGAAGGAGTTGATTATGAAGATGCTTTTGCACCGGTTACAAGGCTAGAATCAGTGTGTGTTTTGCTTGCCCTAGCAGCACAAGAGGGATGGGCAGTACATCACATGGATGTGAAGTCTGCATTTTTGAATGGAGAACTCCAGGAGGAGGTTTATGTTACACAGCCTCTAGGTTTTGTAGTACCAGGAGAGGAGAAGAAAGTGTATAGGCTGCACAAGGCTCTGTATGGCCTAAGACAGGCTCCTCGGGCATGGAATGCCAAGCTTGACTTGACTCTCAAGCAGATGGGTTTTGAGCAGAATGTGTATGAAGCTGCTATGTACAGGAAGGGATCAGGTGACTCCCTACTGGTAATTGGAGTCTATGTTGATGATTTGATCATCACAGGAGTCAACCAGCAGAAGATTGAAGCTTTCAAGGTAAAGATGAAGCAAACCTTTGAAATGAGTGATTTGGGTCTTCTGTCCCTCTATCTGGGAGTTGAGGTGAGACAATCAGAGGGGAGCATCACTCTGAAGCAAACCCATTATGCTAAGAAGATACTTGAGCTTGGTGGTATGGCAGGTTGTAATCCAGCCACCACACCCATGGAAGAAAGGTTGAAATTGAGCAAGGAAAGCACAGCAAAGGAAGTAAATCCAACTCAGTATAGAAGACTGGTTGGCAGCTTGAGATACCTAGTGCACACAAGACCAGATTTGGCTTTTGCTGTAGGGTATGTTAGCAGATTTCTGGAGAAGCCAACAACTGAACATCTTCAGGCTGTGAAGAGGATCTTGAGATACCTGGCTGGTACTCTAGATCATGGGCTCTGCTACACCAGAACAACAGGCAAAGCAAGGTTTGTGGGTTACAGTGATTCAGATTTGGCTGGAGATGTTGATTCAAGCAAAAGCACAACTGGATGTTTGTTCTTCCTTGGAACCAGCCTAGTCAGCTGGCAGTCTATCAAATAGAGAGTTGTTGCTCTGTCTAGCTGTGAGGCTGAATATGTGGCGATGACAACAGCTGCAACCCAAGCTTTGTGGTTGTCAAGACTGTTTGCAGATTTGTTGGGAAGAAAAGTTGAGGTGGTGAAACTCAGAGTAGACAATAAGTCTGCTCTGGCTTTGGCAAAGAATCCTGTTTTCCATGACAGGAGCAAGCATATTAGAATCAAGCATCATTTCATCAGAGATTGTGTGGAAGAAGGTAGCATCAAGACAGAGTTCATTCCCACTGCAGATCAGCTCGCTGATATACTAACTAAAGCCTTGGGCAAAACCAAGCTGGAAGAGATGAGGAGCAGGATTGGGATCAAGGAGATCAAGATTAGTTGAAGCAGGTCTTAGGGGGAGAAATGTAGTTAATAAGCCCTGCTTCCTAAGCACTTCCTAGATAACTATGCTAGTTAATTATAGTCATTAAAGACCTTGGGCAGCCCAAGAGGTGTGTACGGCTGCCAAGGCACCTATCTGATTAGCTATGCTCTAGTGAGCTGTTTGTAATCAATGCAATGTCTACCTCTATATATAATCAAGGAGACGGCCTGGGGTTTAAGGCTGTTCAGGCTAATCAAGTCTGTGTTACCTCCAACACAGATAATGTCACCTCATGGTTTCGTTGCCTGTGATATTCTTAACATTATTGCTAAGATTAAAAATGACAATGAGGTTCTTCCACATTCTCCAGTGCTATTAACGTCTGCGATCAATTTTATCCTTTGATAATGGTCACCATACAAAGGCCATATCTGCTGGTATATGTGGGGAGTATTCTAGGTGATCATGGTGCACACTAAATTCTACACTGGCTCAAATCTGGTGCACGCGTGGCAACACAACGCCCCTGTTTCTAGTCTACATATATGAATCCAACACCTCTTCTAGAGCTTTTCCTGGACAGCGATCGAGCCACGTCATCTTTTTTTTCCTTGGCCGTCGGATTGTCTACATGGTTCCCGACAATGTTTTCAAGGCGGTAAGGCAAGGCGTGGCGAGTGACTACCGCCTTACGCTTAGGCGAGTAAGGCGTAAGGCGAGGCGACGCCTTACCAACTAAAGGAAATTTTAAAACAGCAGCTCAGAGCAGTATATAGATTTTTTTTGAGCAAACTCGGAGCAGTATATAGATGATAAAGAAAAAAGGAAAGGAAAAAAAAGAAAAAGAAAGGAGGAGTAAGAAGCACAGCCCACGTGCACCAAGCAGCCCATGTGGCCCTCACCCTAGTAGCCCTAGCGTGTCTTCATCTCTCTCGGTCTCTCCTGCACTGCGCCGCCGCCGCAGCTTCCGCCTCCGCCCATCTCTCTGTCTCTTCCCTCCCGTTCCCTCCGCCTCCGCCCACCTCTCTCTCTCTCTCTCTCTCTCTCTCTCTCTAGTGGAAGAGGAACAGAGGAGGCGGGGAAACAGCAGCCTGTCGCGCGGATGGGGAAGAGGGTAGGGGGAGGCGGAGCGGCTCGTGTCCTGCTCGATGGAGGACCAGAGGAGGCGGCGGGGAAACAGCAGCCCGCCGGCGGCTGCTCCTCGCGCGGATGGGGAAGAGGGGAGGGGGAGGAGGAGCCTATTCTTGAGGCGGAGGCTCGCCGGCAGCAGCTTCTCCCGGCGGCGCGGGCGAACGTGTTCACGCGGGCGAGCAGGTAGGTCCGTCTTCCCCGCGAGCGCTCCTCTCTCTGCTCTCTGATTTCTCCCGCGCTCCTCTCTCCACGCGCGCCTAATCTCTGCGCGCGGGACTGCTCTTTTCCCCCATCCTTTCTCCCGCGCTCCCGCGTTTTCCCGCCGCGAGCATCCCGTATGGCGCCCGCCTTGCTCGATCTGGGAAGAATCGGATGCCAAAGCGACGTTTTCCGGACGCCACAGGCCTAAGGCGGACGCCATACGAATTTGAGGCGAGTCGTCTGCCAAATCGTCTGGCCTGGAGCGCCTTGGCGATTAGGCGACGCTAAAGCGACGCCTTAAAAACATTGGTTCCCGATCATTTCTCCTCTCCCTTGGGGCGACGTTCACGAAACATCTGATGGGCCTTGACTCCCTAAACAGATAGGCAGCAGCTCGGATGCCGCTGCTGCACCTGTCATATCTCTGTCCTCAGTGCTTGCTGTTCACGGCACCAGTCTGCAGCGATCCCAGCCCAGCGATGTGGAAGACAACAGCTGAACAGCGGTGGCTGCCTCGTGTCCCCGTGTGCTCACCGTTGCTAGCGATAGACAAACTCAATGCCGGCATCGCCGTTTCCATGGATAATGAAGCCAACGCGTTCAATGAAATGGACACAGGTATCCTTTTCTTCTGTATTTCTTTCCTCTCAAATTTTCTAGCTGATTTGTACATACTACATCTCTATTGTTACAGAGTAACAGAAATGTCATAGCAGTCGCCGCGTGCATCTGCACACCGCTCGCTGAGCTCAGGGACAAGGTGTCCGCGGCTCTCGCCACACTCCGGGCTCTTCTCTAGCAGCGAGTGGCGACGACATCTGAAGATTCGCCGCTGTTTCCTCTACTTTGCCATTACCTTGCACCATGATGCTGATCCCCAATAACATAGTGACCTATTCCCGATTTGGTTTCTCGCGGTGCTTGACTGCTTGGTGTGGTGTGGCCTGACCATATTGTATATGTCCACCTGTTTCCTGTTATCCATTGATAGGCTGGGCTAGGTTTCGCTTGGTGCTCTTTTTGATACCCGCATCTAAAATGTGTGTCGTTACAATTCTTAATATTAAGCATATGTAAATAAGAAAGAATTGATACTTACAATTAATCGAATACAAATATCTGTACCATAAGCTTAAATTGCTTGTTATTTTGGTACGATTATTTTTTTTTTGAAAGAATTTAGGACCCAAACAAGAAACCAATCTCACTAAACCCCTCGAGCTGTTTGCTTCTGGCTCATCCATCATTTTTGTAGTTGTCTTGGTTAGCCAGCTTCTTTTGCAACATAATTGTTCTCCATTTCTTCAATGTTGCGGTAGCTCACCATCCTAACCTCTGTGAACTTGCTAACAGCCTCTCCAGCTGACTGCATGATCAAAGGATTTCATGTTCCTGAGATGACAAAGAACCCTCCAAATTAAGTAACTGCCATGTATGGACTGATTAGATACACGCCGTTCTTCACGTAATTACATTTGTAGTAAATTTTATTATCTACTGTCGTTAGTTCTAAAGTTTTCGTCAAATTATTATCAGCTATGACTCTCTATTCTGATTTATGCTTATCCAAAGAACTCCCTGATAATATTGGACTTTCTATTTCAGCCAATGAGCATGTATGTTCTATGATATATTTTTGCTCCTATTGTGTATGTTTATCTGAATGTTCGATTTTGCAGGCAAAAAATAGACTATCAGGCCATCTACATAATCAAGTACCAGCCAGATTTTGCTCTAGATCAATCAATCATTGTTGATCTGAATAATCATATATTTGTGGAGCCCCAGGCCCTGTACTTTAGTTAGACATAATCATTACTGTCTTCCGACATAGTACTTCAATTACTCCACCTCCCACCAACAGAACAAAAACAAGCTCTGGGATACTTATGCTCCGTTCGCTTGGCTAATAAGCCATGGCTGAAAGTACTATTGACTGATTTGTTGTGAGAGAAAAATATTGTTCGTTGGCTGAAAAAGTACGACTTATAAGCCAAGCGAACATTCTACGGACTGCCTACTTGGCAAGGTAAAAGAAGAGAACAAACCTTTCCTCCAATATTTAGCCATGGCACATCTCCAAAGTTTTCAATATATCTTTGATCTGATTTTACTTTCCTTTTCACAGTAAACTATAAACAGCAGCTCAAGGAGTATTATTGTCTCTGAAGCCTAAGCTCAACAGTAGTGGAGCAATGCCGAAAGCTAAAACTCTCGCCCACACTTTCCTGTTCCAGTTGAGAAGAGAACCGACCCTATCATCTCATTTCTTCCGACGACCAAATAGTGTCAGGCTGTCAGCCACGCACATGATTCCTATAGTGATATCAAAATTGTGCTAGCCCAAAGAATATAGATCCATACAGTTTTTTCTATTGCTAGCTAAATACATGTTATATCTAGACTAGTGGAGCATTATATAATTACAGTTAAACACAATTTTTCTTTCTCTGTCTACATATCATGGCATAAAGAGTAGCTAATATGCTGAGTTGCTGACAAGTTCACAGCAGGGCGCGGCAACACCGCGCTTGGGTTTCTCGTTTTCCTTGTACCTTCAACTCACTGCACCAACTTATGATCCATGCTCTTCAGCTTGGCGTTGCAACATGGTAGAAAACGCGCTTGCCTCTCAGCTGGTCTCATTAGTATGGAAGGATTCTACGAAATGAAAAGGACAAAACGGAGGTCACTGTTGACTGCAGATGTACATCGTCTTAGGACGAAATGAAAAGGACAAAACGGAGGTCGCTGGGCCTCGCCCCGTTGACGGGCCTCATCATAATGCACGTCGTCCGTCCTGTGTTCAGACAGCAATCGCAGCCGTTGACGGGCCACATCATAATGCACGTCGTCCGTCCTGTGTTCAGACAGCAATCGCAGCCGTTGACGGGACACATCATAATGCACGTCGTCCGTCCTGTGTTCAGACAGCAATCGCAGAAATACAGTACGTTCGCTGGTTAGTTTTTGGGTTGATAAGTTTAGCTGGTGCTGGTTTGTCGTGAGAGAAAAACATTATTGGCTCTCTAGCTGAAACTAAGGCCCCCTTTGGCTGGGCTACCGCGGCTCCGGCTCCCGCCTATCGGCTCGTGGCGGCCGATCGGCTCGTGGGCGGCCGACACTCGGTTATTGTTCACCGGAGCCGTTTTTCTTTCTCCTCCTTTCCTCTCTCACTAACACTACCGGAGCCGGAGAAGCTCGTTTTTTCTGGCTCCGCGGCTCCGGCTCTTGTTGGCACCTATCGGCCCAGTGGGCGGCCGACATGATGCTATAGTGCAGGAGCTGGAGCCCGCGGGAGCCCTGGCAAAGGGGGCCTAACAAGCGAACAGACTGATAGATTCCAGGGGCTATAGTACACCAACAGGCAACGTCTCTGTCAAATTTGGAATGTGTTTGATACAAGAGCTCATTGTTAGCAAGCTACTCCCTCCATTTCAAATTCGCTAATGCTTGTACACGTGCAGTCCGCCCCGTGATTCTGGACGCTCCTCATCCACTCATTCACGTACCCTGTCCGTGTCGCACGCCCGCTCTGCACTGTGCGCCCTCGCTTGCGGGACGATTCCGCTCGCCCGCACCGGACGCCATCGCGGGACGGACTCCACTCGCCTGCGCCGCCCTCGCTTGCGGGGCAGACTCTGCCTGCGCCGCTTGCAGGCGCCGTCCCCACCTGCGCCGCTCGCTTGCCGCCCAGACTAGCACCTCCCATCGCGGCCACGCTCCATCCGCCTACCGCGGTCACTGTCGAGGTCCGTGCCACCGACGAGCTCCGCACTGGCGACCTCCAAGCACTACATGGCATCGAGCTCTGCGCCAGCGTCGATCTCCACAAGGACAAGCTCCGTTTGTCCGAGCAGCAATGAGACATTGCGCTGAAAGTACATGTTGCAAGCATATGTTTCGAGTTTTTCAGTTGTTTAAGAGGTATGTTGTAAGAGTTTCGTATGGATGTTGCAAAAGTAGATCGGGATGTTGCATATATTGCAATGGTTGTACACTTATGTTGCAAACGTTTGTTCCCAATGTTTCATCTGTTTTTTCAGACATATGTTGCAAGTGTGTTTATCTGGATATTGCATATGTTTCATGCATATGTTGCAAATATTTTATCTCGATGTTTGCGTACGTGTTGCAATGGTTTTCAAGTGTTTCTTGTGTTTTTTTGCATGTGTTTCAGCGCATATTTTAAATGCTTCATCTATCTTTAGACGTATGTTACAAATGTTTTATCTTGATATTTCAAAAATAGATTGAGTGCTGCACATGTTGCAATAGCGCCGGTGGCTAGCAGACAGCGGCAGTGCCATAGGGCTTCTGCTCCTACCTCGTGCCTTCCTCGTGTGGCGCGCCTTTCCCTCTCCTCTCCCTCCCCTCCCTTTCCTTTCCCCCATCTCAGCCATGGCAGTTCGAGGAAGGCAGGAAACCCTACCCGATGAGCACGCAAACGCCTACGGAGGTGGTGGCCCTGGTGGGCCGATGGCGGCATGATGCTCGCGTAGTGGCCCCGGAGCAAGCTGAGATCCGTGTTGTCCGCTTACTATGTGCGGGAAACAAGTAGCCACTGGCGCTAGTAATTAACGCCTCTTTCAAAGTATAAGTCATTTCAACTTTTTTGAAGAGTTTTTTTGAATAACTTTCTTGATAGTTAAAGCATCTTAAATTTGACCAAATTTATATAACAAAATAATAACATTTATAATACCAAATAAGTATCATTAGATTCTTCATTAATTATATTTTTTATAGTATACCTATTTGATGCAATAAACCTTTGTAATTTTTTATATAATTTTAGTCAAACTTAATATGCTTTGACTCTAAAAAATTTAGAATGACTTATAAATGTTATAATTTGGAATGGAGAGAGTAAAAATTAGCTAAAATTATTGCATTCAAACAGGAGAGTTAATAGGTAAGATAATTATTTAAACAAGCCTTCAAGTAGTTGTTAGTCAATTAACTAGCCAACTTTAGCTAACTTTAAACTAATTTTTAGCCGGACTTATAATTAGCCTTAGCTCATCAAACATGCCCTTATACACAGAGCTCTAATGCTTTCATGTAAGAGGGTCGATGGAAACTTCGCTTGCCCAGTGCCGACGGATCAGAAGAAGGTGGAGATGGCGATGTCAGATTTTTTTCGCACATGGCAAGTGGAGGAACCAACGGTCCGGGTGATTAACACGAAGCATATATATTTATAATAAGTGAAAAAAAATTGCTGCGTGTGCTGTCACTGGACTAGATCTATGAGGACGAAAGAATGATGACACAAGCCCGTGCCCATCATATATCGCGGGGCGGCTCGGACTTTGGAACTTGTTTTGTTTTTTCTGAGAAAAAAAGAATCCAAGGATCACGTCTGACTTGGTACAATCATAGGAGTTGCACCTAATACGAGAAAAATGGTGGATAGAACAAATCACCAACCAGAAGCGCCAAATCTTTTTTTCTTGGAAGGATCTTGAGGGGCCTCCCCTACAGTACTTTATTAAAAAAAAAAAAAAACGGTTGCAGAAGCGCCAAATCTTAAAACAGATATATACGCATATCAGCAAGCAAGGGCCTAGGGCGGAGTAGAACAAATCTGAGTAGGGATGCATCTTGCCTTATGGATGCAATGATCTATAACATTTGCAAATACGGTGAAAATTTAACTTTTTCTACTGTCATCTCATTTTTGATTGAGGGCTTGTTTAAATCCAGGGCAGTAAAGTTTTAGGGTGTCATATAGGGTGTTCAGATACTAATAAAAAAATAAATTACAGAATCCAGTCAGTAATCCGCGAGATGAATTTATTAAGCCTAATTAATCCATTATTAACACATGCGTTACTGTAGCACCACATTGTCAAATTATGAACTAATTAGGCTTAAAAGATTCGTCTCGCAAATTAGTCGCAAACTGTGCAATTAGTTATTTTTAGTCTATATTTAATACTCTATGTATGTGTTCAAATATTCGATTCGATAGGATAGGGAGTAAACTTTAAGTGAAGGGACTGAACAAGGCCTGAATGTAGGTCTGCCCCGGGCCGGTACTGGCCTGGGGATATTTTCTGAGTGGCCGTCGGTTGGTAGGGGTACCCGCATAGTTTTTTTTTTCTTGGGCACGGTTGTCTGTACGGCTTATATATGGCCAACGGGCCGGCCAGGCATGGCACGGCACGGGCCCGTGCCAGCACGACCTGATAGCCAACGGACCGGCACGGCACGCCGTGCCTCCCGGGCCACGGGCCTGGCCTCCGGCCCAGGCATGGCCCTATGGGCCGATTTCTGTGCCGGGCCCGGCCCGCGAGGCATGGCCATTTTCACAGGCCGTGCCAGCTCGAGGCCCACGAGAGAGGGAAGGGGAGAACAGGAGGCAGGGTGCCACGGGAGGCGGCGGCCGCCGCCGGCTCGCTCGCCCTGGAGGTGGGGCAACGCGGGCGGAAGACGGCTGCGCGCGCTTGAACCCTAGATCCGCCACCGGTGAGCGCGCTCACAGCAGATGCCACCGCCTGGGCTGCCTTGGGCTCACCAGATCTGAGGGAGAGGGTGGGGGAGGGCGCCACCGTCGCTGGCTCGCCGGATCTGAGGGAGAGGGAAGGAAGAGGGTGGGGGAGGGCGCCACTGTCACTGGCTCACCTGGATCTGAGGGAGAGGGGAGGAGAGGGTGGGGGAGGGTGCCACCGTCACTGGCTCGCCGGATCTGAGGGAGAGGGGAGGAGAGGGTGGGGGAGGGCGCCACCGTCGCTGGCTCACCAGATCTAAGGGAGAGGGAAGGAAGAGGGTGGGGGAGGGCGCCACCGTCGCTGGCTCGCGGGATCTGAGGGAGAGGGGAGGAAGAGGGTGGGGGAGGGCGCCACCGTCGCTTGCTCACCGGATCTGAGGAAGAGGGTGCCACCGTCGCTGGCTGCTCGCCGGATCTGAGGGAGAGGGGAGGAAAAGGGTGGGGGAGGGTGGCGCCGCTGCCACCACTGTCTGGAGAGATGGAGGAGGGAGGTCGCGAGGAGGAGGAGGGGCGTGGTGCGTGGACGAGCGGAGCGGAGAGGGAGGTCGCGTAGGGCGCGGGCGGAGCGGAGAAGGGCGAGGTGCGGCCGCGCGGTGTCGAGCGCGCCATAGAGAGGGAGAGGGTATAGATGCCTGGGAGAGGAGAGGGGAAGGCGACGCCGATGGCCGATGCTGCTCGCGGCTAGGGAAAAGGGGAAAGGGGGACGGCGTCGGCGACCGAGGAATTGGGGAAATGAGATAGGGTTAGGGGAGGCGAGGAGGGGAGGGGGAGCTGGGAGGTGAGCTGGGGGCGTGGGGAGGCCTGGGAGGCTGTAGGTGGGCCACTAGCGGGCTGGCTCGACTGTAGCAGGCCGTGCCATGCCGGCCCACGTGCCTGGGGTAAGGCCCAGGCATGGCCTGCTACTCCGGGCCGGGCTAGCCCGGGCCCGCTAGCCTCCGTGCCGGGCCGTGCTCGTGTCGGGCTAAAAAAACGGGCTTCGTGCCGTGCCGTCGTGCCTCGGGCTGCATGGCCAAGTATAGTATGGCTGTATATGCAGAAGTTAGGAGCACTTTTAGGGCGATTGTATTAAGTATCTGACGTAATTATCTTGAATTTTAACAAAGAAACTCCCTTTAAAAAAATCACACTAGTTTGCAATTCGTGAGCTAAAAAAGGAAAACTAAGTATCACTCGTTGTATAGATGATTGCTCATCAATTTAGAAGGATCTTAATGTACTCCCTCCGTCCCATTGAGTTTGTCACTCGGGAACCGGGATTGTGAGGACACGGTTTTTAAACGACAAACTTAATGGGACGGAGGGAGTACATCCAATTTAAATCACATAGCTAGGTGCTTATTACTTGTTTTCACTCAAAGTAGCTAGGAAATAACCAGTGAAATGAATTTTTCTATTGCACATATGGTCGGGCCATACATATACAGCAGCATATTCTCTCCATTAATTCATTTGTCTCAAACGTGTCATAACCATCATCGCTGATGCACACATCTAATACCTCATTTGGCCGTGTCTTCTTTACCAAAAACCATTGACTCAGCACAAGGGCCAACCTCCACGCTAAACATGTTCTTGAAGATGGAGATTGCCAACGGTGCGCCAGCGCGGTGGACAGGCATCACACATTCTTTTGTTGCCCCGTCAGCTCTGAGGTTTGGAGGAGACTCGGTCTTTCCAATGTCAGTTCCCTATCAAATGAAGACGCCTGGACTGCAAGCATCCCATCAGGCCTGAGTCCCAAATTATGGCCTTTCGTTCTACTCACTATCCTCTGGCGACTGTGGGACGCCAGGAACGGCGAAATTTCCCCGAGCGAAGCCGCCCATAGCCGTGTAATCATATCTCGAGTCTGTGACGACTTTGTAACTTGGCGAAAACGACTAAAGAGCGATCATGATGTAAACAGTCTCAATGACTGGCGTGCCTAATCTCCTTGCTTGTAATTCTGTTACTTCCTCCAGTTTGCTGGAAGGTTAATGAAATTTGGTGGGGAAGCTCTCCCCCCGTTATGTTTCAAAAAAACATTAACAAAGCAAGAAAGGTCCTAATCAAAAAGGAAAAATAGAAGCAACCTGGCCGGTACAACGTGTATAGAAATGCTATAAGGTGTCGTCTACAACTCACCGGAATGCACAGTTAAACCCCTACATTTGAGGCTTGTTTTGTTTGATTAGGACAATAGCATTTCACACCAGTGGTTACTCTACTAATATATAATATTGACATAAAATTGGTGTCATTAGATTCATATTATGTTGAGATAATTATGTTTACAATTCTATATCACATAAGTCGCAAAAATATTCTATATCACATAAATGGAATATTCATGGAGAAATTGCTTTGGCCAAAGCTTTTTCCTACACAAACGCAATGCCATGTAAAAAAGAGAGGGAGTATGTTAGTTATGACCGGGAAGACCTAGCATAAGGAATAGTCCAAGGCTACAGGAAGTCACCCTTTTTTTTAGATAATGAATTTTCATGAATCCGGCCTCTATATCTAGGAAGTTACTTAGTGAGTGGGTTGTGTAACTCCTAGATTGTAATATAGGCTAACGAGTGAATCAGTGGAGAACTATAAGCAGGACGATAGAGTAGTCGTTCCTGCATCTTATGCCTGTGTACCCGCACCTCAGTTTCTTCCAGTTCTAGCCCGACGGCTCCGGCACACCGGAGTTCCTGGAAGCACCCTCCGCCCATCTTCCACTCATATTCCCTTCAATCCCTAGGCCCTAACAGGGTAGCATGGACAACTATGCCATATCATCTCAATTGTTTGCTGCGAAATGAGCATGTGTTATTGTTTACTTGTAAGTGATCTTTAATTAGTCTAGACTAGTCCACTAACCCATTCTCTCGCACGGGTTAGATCTTAGGAGACTTAAGCATTAGTTATTGTTTAATATCTTAGACTAATAAACATTAAATATATTAAATATGTGTTTTTTATTTATTTTTCTAACACAATATGCAAAATAGATATTCTATAATGATATAATCTCTATCTAATTGTGACAGACTTATAGATTACATATCTATATGTTTTATCATCTGTATCCATATTTGTCCACATTTGCATGGTACAACTATGTGTCTTAAATTCATTTAGTTGAAATCATAGTTTAAACTATGATGACTTTTATTGCAGCACATTCTTTACTCAACTTAAAACTTATATTCTAATCTTAACCTCTAACTTCCACCTAGTCAAAACCTATGAAATAAAGCAAACTATCTAAATGAGCAACTAAGTTTTTTCTAGGTCTGTTGCTATCTCTACCGCAAAAAAATTATGTAACCTAGGTTCCACTATCACTAGCCTAGCTAGCAAGATAAACTAGGAAAGTAAACACACAACCTAATAACACAAATAAAGTGCGAAAGCTTAACTGAGATAGAGATGCAAACTCTCATCGACGACTCCGGTATTTTTGTCGAGGTATCGAGAAGCCCGCGCTTCCCCTAGTCCTCGTTGAAGCCCTCTCATGGATGCCCTCGCAAGGGCCAAACTGCCGGTCGAGTAACTTCGTAGATATCCCCTTGGCCTTCCGTACGCGCAAGTGGGTTCTCGAGATGGCCTCTCCTGGACCACTTCCTGCTATCTTCATTATTGAGCTTTCGGCAACCGCTGTAGGCCTAGTTCCTTTCGTTACACGGTGGCGGCCACAACACAAACACAGATGGTGTGGTTTGCTAGACTACAAGCCCCTCTGATGTATAACAATGGTGCACGCAAGCACCGAGTGGGAAGAGGTATGCAAACCTCACTAAACACAAGGCCTAAACCTAGAGCAAGCGCATAAGCAGTGGTCTAACTAGCATAAGCACCTCACACAACACTACGCTAGCTAATCATCTAATCTTTCCTTAAGCACTTGTGGTGGCTAAATCACTTGGAATGGTGTCTCAACACCCTCTATCTCAACACTCCCAAATGAGCCGGCAAAAGGGGTATTTATAGCCCCCACAAATTAAGAAACTAGCCGGGCAACCCATCCATATCACATTCTGAGCAGGTATCAGAAATTCCGATGACCCCACCGGAATTTTCGGTGACTGCCATGTGTACTAGCCGTTTGAATATAGCTGTTGGATCTTACCTACCACTAGGCACCATTTCTCTGGTGCTCACTAGAATCTTTCGGTGCCATTGTTCTGCCCTCGGTTCCTTCTTCTGGAACTCACAGAAGGCTTCATTTCTCTTGTGCTTGGCGCCTTGGCTCCAGATATTTCTTGTGAGGGAAATTATTCTCTGGAACCTTACTAGATGCCAACTCTTTCTCTGGTGCGGTTTCTTCAGGAACACAAGAATATTTGGTGAGTTGAATGATTGAATCCCTCCCTGGTGAACAGTGACCGCTTATTTCGGTGGTTCAGAAATAGTAAGCACCAAAAATTTTAGTGGTTGCTATTTATGCTGATTTTGCTTTGTTTCTTCGTGCCTTTGTGCCTTTGTGCCCACGCTTGTTATCCTTGTGTCTTGGACTTCATGCAAGTCTTCTAGGTCTTCTAAAGCAGCTCTAGTGTCTTGCTATAGGTTTTGATCACGCTGATCTCCACGTTGCCTAAGTCGCATCTAATTGGACTATACCTTGTATAGCAAACATTATTATTCCAAATGGTCATGTTGTCAAACAGCAAAATCAACTTAGTGGCCCATGTCGGGTGCCATTTTCCTTACATTCATGAATCTAAATTATTAGTCATATTGATTACTACAGATTTTTTAATCTTCAAGTTAAATTAAAACTCTTGTACTTATTGTATCATTTATTAACATTCCTTTTTAAAATTTATAAAAATAAGTACCTTAGGTCATAGAATATAGTCTTAAGTACCATGATGACATAAGCAATCATTCAACACATGCGCCATGTTGCTTAATATTAGTGGTAGAGTTTGAAAGGAGATCTTGGATGGGTAGTAATGCTAATCTCAAGAGGATAGGGACCATTTGTAGCACCCGGTTTTAAGAACAAAACCAGATACACACCATATGTGAGCCCAGGAAGTCAAATCTCACATATAGCTACAAATAAGGGTAATATCAATAGACAATGCTAAAATACATAGCGGATTAGTGTAAGGAATATAACCTTAGATAGCAAACAGTGGAAAGACAACTCCGATCTTCGGGTGAAGACTCCAAATCCACAGGGATAACTGACTGGTTGATCACAAGCCTAATTCCTTCAAACTCTAGCAATCTGGTACCTATCCGGGATTTTTCCAAAGATTTAAAAATAAAGCAAGCGTAAGTACATGTTGTACTCAACAAATATAACATGGGGTTCATGAGGCTCAAAAGACTGACACTGGTTTAACTGCGATTAGCTTTTAATGAGTCAAGATTTTAGCAATTGAGTAGCAACAAGTTCACCTCAAGCCCATAAACACATGATCATGTAAACATGAATAATGAATAGCATAAACAATTAACCATTAGTGAGCATCTTCATCATCAATATCATCTGTGTTCATCATCTATTCCGTAAATATTCCAAGGCCGCTCGTGACCGTGAGCACGGCTGATATACCAGTTTTACACTCTGCAGAGGTTGTACACTTTCACTGTGAGTCGTGATTTACCCTTTCACCCGAGGTGATCAGCCTCTTGACCCACTACCAAGGAAGGTCGGCAGGGTTCACTATGAAGCCTTTCAAAGGTTCGTCTAACAAGTTAGGGCCATTAGATTCACTCGGCAAACAGATGTAGAGCCCCCCTTCCCGATGGCACATTGACACGTAGCCTATACACATGGGGATAGAGGCCGTGCTATACCCGATTCGGCAAGCCATTCTTACGCCAATAAAGATAACCACTAACAAGCTAGAAAAGGTCCTCATACTGAGCTAAAGTCAGAGCCATGTAGTCCTCACAGCTGTACTGTAAGTCCTGGATGATCACTTACAGATAAGTCCTTAGGGAGAGGAATCTAGAGCACCATGAAAATAGCCCAATGCTCTAGCCCCCTTGTTCCATGTTGCTAAAAAGCATCTTTTAATGTTTATTGCATAATCCATTAGTCAAGTTACAAGATCATGGTTGTAGTTGAGCACTAGCATCATACTACCCAATGTAGTACCCCATAGGAGTCTAGGTACAAGTACAAAAGACTAGGATATCCTTAGTGGTAGTCAAGGTAGACACATGCAGTATGAATTAAATGATTAAAGGTGTATAGGACAACAAGGATGATCCCATGCTATACTTGCCTTAAACACCGATCCTTCGGTAAGCTTTAATCTTCAACGTTCTTCTTCTTGATCACCACGTATATCTCACCGACTAGACAAAATCATAAAGCACCACACAAGCATCCATACAATCATACACGAAGCAAACAATAGATCTAAATTAGAACAGTACACCAAACATAAAATCAAGATGAAAAGTTTGTAAAATGAAGCTACGACTCGCTACGAATACATAGACGCGAAAAGCACTCTAATCGGAGCTATGGTTGAAAAGATACAACTACCGAGAGATCTACTCATAAAACCATTAGCTTCATGTGTTTTAATTATATAAAAACATATATAGGATATTCTATAGGTAATATAAATTAAGTCAAGTTTAAGTTTGGATTGTAATACTAAAGTAAAACAAATCATATTTTATTTATAAAACCCAGTTGCGTTATTGTTATTCAAGTTATGATTTAAACCATGAAATTTCAGAAATAATGATATGATAAACATCATTACTAACGCGTAGATCTCATTGCTATGAATCTAACGCAACTTGAATGAGCTAAAACGGATCTAAAACGTAGAAGATATGATTTAAACAAGTTTTCCTTTCATAAAATAATAGATTAAATCTAATCATGAATTTTAAAAGTTGAAAACACATCTAACAGTAGGATGAACATGTACATTATGAAATTACGAACCTAACGCAATTTGAACGGGTCAAATCGGAGTTAAAACGGAAAAGTTATAGCTAAAACAAAATCAGTGGCAAATATGTAAATAGGTGAAAACGTATTTTGGATCTAAACCGACGAAACTACGCTTTTAAAAGAAGAAGACGAAGTCTGGGAAAATATTTTGGATGGCGGTCTTACCTAGGGGTCCCTCGGCGGCGTTGGAGGAGAAAGACGGCAACGGCAACGGCGACGACGACGGCAACAGCAACGGCGAGAGAAAGAGGAGAAAAATATAATTTACTACACGAGGGATTTTCCAAACTAGGGGCTCCCCATATGGTAGTTTTGGTATGCTTTACCCAAGGGGTTGGTTGATATATATAGGAAGAAAACTCCCCACATCCACGTCAACTAGCGATATGGTACTAATTAATGTTACCCCCTCCACATTTACTAATAGGCCTAAATAAACATTAAAGCCCATTAGTAAATAAATGCATGTGCCTTTAGGATTTATTAGGATTATTGCACATGGGCTTTGAGCGTTGGGATAAATGAGAGATTTATTATTTTCGGAATTAATTAGTTTCATGGATAAAATAATTCTAGAAAAGTCTAGAATTAAAATTTAAGCCACAAAAAATACTCTGAGACCTCCGAAAATTTGGAAAAAATTCTTAGAAACACTTTGGAACATGATGAACCCAAATAAAGTATTTGGATCTCATAAAAAGATTGTTGGGAACTTGTAACATGAAGATTAAGGTGAAGGAGGTAGGAATTAAATCCCAGAAAGAAGCTGGAAAATTCCTAGAGATAGATATTCATCTCCTAAACGTATAAAAAACACACATTTTACACATAGAAACACGAGGTGCGACCGTCATGAATGCAACAAACACGTTTCTACCTTATGATAAATTTTAAATTAATAAAAAAATTTATTTTCCTATGTTTTCATGCACACAAAAATTCCAAATTAACTCTTTTTAACTCTATTTCCAAAGTTGTAAAATTTAGGGTGTTACAATTCTACCCCCCTTAAGATGAATCTCGTCCTTGAGATTCAGAAGACGTCGACTTGGAGATAGGGATACTTCGTCTCTAGACTCTTTTTTACTTCATCGTGTAGTTCCATCGTCTTGATAAGAATTCCATCTTACTTTGCATACATGTAACTCTTACTCCAAGTAACTTGTCAAACTGATTCCAAGATTCTGACAGGCACCTTGAACAACTCTCATGTAACTCCAATCACTAGGCCACCTTTTTTAGTCTATAATATCAATTCTTTTTCTTAAAATATTCACCTTCCAACGAAACCTGATGAACTTCTTGGTCAGAAGGAGAATCTAGCACCAATCTTCAAAACATTAATGTTTTTCGGCTATGTTGCTCAAATTTGGAATATGATTTTTAGTCCTTGGTGTCACCCGAACCTTCTTAGCATGACTCTCCATTGCTAACGGCATCGGCCATGACTTTGCTTCTCCTAATGATAGCACTTTTCCAAGACATAATAAATATCATTCCAACGAGGATATCACAAGCTCAAGGCCAGCTTAGTGAAGATGTCTTGTAGATTCTTGTGATCCTCCTAGATGTCACTCTTACTTCCAAGAAGATACTCCATAGTGGAAAACTCCAGATAACACGTTAGGTAATTCAACCCATGCTTCCTTAGTTGACTTAATGAACAAGGTACTATATTTTTCTTCTTGCATAAGGACACATCCCACACCTTGATAAAGTGCATCCTAGTGGACATAAAGCTCTTGTCCTGATTTGGCAAGCTAATACATAGGTTTTACTTCAACCTTTTCTTGAATTCCTTCAAATACTTACCTGAAGTTTCTCGATCCAAACTAACTTAAAACTTCTTCCAGTAGCATTATCAATATCCTAATGATCTTGGTTAAACCTCTCTTGAACCTTTAATCAAACTTCATTGAAACTCTAAGTTTCTCTCACATCTTTGGGTACTACCACGCTTTCGCTGCACAAACTAGAACGTAAGATACTTCATCTTACAAATTCTTCCACTTGGCTACCCCTCTTAAGAAAAGATAAACTAGGGAATACAAAGAGGTAGCTTGCATCTTCCTTCCAGAGGAGCTAACTAATATCACGACGTCCTGAAATCCTAATGAGACTCTTGTGTATGGGAAAGAACAAGAAACCTGAAATTCCTCGCGAGATGAAAAACAGCAGCATAGTAAAACAGCTGTAACTCCTATTCTGTTAATCCAATGATGTTGTAGCTTATACCGTTGGAAAGCTTATAAAATTTCCCACAACTTCCTTATAGAACACTTTTCCAAATTCTGTAGTTAACTTGGTCAAAAATAGTGCACAACAAAAACTATTCTGGATTTCCAAACAACGCAGATGTATTGCCTTGTGATTTTCGTATCTCCATAACCAAAATAGATATCAAGTTATTCTTGCGCTCAGAGAAAGATATTGAAGTGTACTATTGTTCAGAATTTTCTCATGATTTTTGGTCGTCCAAAATTAGAGAAATAAGCCGAAGAGTGCAGACTGCTCCAAAAAGACAGGATGGAGAGAATAGAAGAAAACCATATCCCAACTATTTATTTCACTAATCCTTATACCCTAGGCCTATAAACTAAATGGAATTGTGGGAACACCCAAAAAGATCATTGCAATCATTACAAAAATCCAAAACAAGCATAAGCATAATGATAGTTCAACAAGCAATAATGGTGCACAACTCAATCATTGACTCAACTTGCGATACTATCGTCCTTGTTGAATTAGGGGTAACAATCCTAAGACATATCTTCAGATTACGCAAGAAGGTGATGAGGAATAGTTCTAAAAGCATATCAAATCAAGGGATAAAAATGAGAACAAAGGCTTAAAAACATCAAGGAGGAGATAAATATCAGGGATAGATATATAGTAGAGAAGAAAATATCAAGATTTATAGAACAAGGATTTTTGTAGCAACTTATAAACCTTAAAACGGCTAGTTTCTACTAGGCTTGCGTCCTACAACCAGCATTGCTCTGATACCACTTTGTAGCACCCGATTTTAAGAACAAAACCAGATACACACCATATGTGAGCCTAGGAAGTCAAATCTCACATATAGCTACAAATAAGGTTAATATCAATAGACAATGCTAAAATACATAGCGAATTAGTGCAATGAATATAACCTTAGATAGCAAACAGTGGAAAGACAACTCCGATCTTCGGGTGAAGACTCCAAATTCAAAGGGACATTTGACTGGTTGATCACAAGCCTAATTCCTTCAAACTCTAGCAATCTGGTACCCATCCAGGATTTTTCCAAAGATTTAAAATAAAGCAAGCATAAGTACATGTTGTACTCAACAAATATAACATGAGGTTCATGAGGCTCAAAAGGCTGACACTGGTTTAACTGCGATTAGCTTTTAATGAGTCATGATTTTAGCAATTGAGTAGCAACAAGTTCACCTCAAGCCCATAAACACATGATCATATAAACATGAATAATGAATAGCACAAACAATTAACCATTAGTTAGCATCTTCATCATCAGTATCATCTGTGTTCATCATCTATTCCATAAATGTTCCAAGGCCGCTCGTGACCATGAGCATGGCTGATATACCAGTTTTACACTCTGCAGAGGTTGTACACTTTCATTGTGAGTCGTGATTTACCCTTTCGCCCGAGGTGATCAGCCTCTTGACCCACTACCAAGGAAGGTCGGCATGGTTCACTATGAAGCCTTTCAAAGGTTCGTCTAACAAGTTAGGGCCATTAGATTCACTCGGCAAACAGATGTAGAGCCCCCCTTTCCGATGGCACATTGACACATAGCCTATACACATGGGGACAGAGGCCACGCTATACCCGATTCGGCAAGCCATTCTTACGCCAATAAAGGTAACCACTAACAAGCTAGAAAAGGTCCTCATACTGAGCTAAAGCCAGAGCCATGTAGTCCTCACAGCTATACTATAAGTCCCGGATGATCTAGAGCACCATGAAAATAGCCCAATGCTCTAGCCCCCTTGTTCCATGTTGCTAAAAACATCTTTTAATGTTTATTGCATAATCCATTAGTCAAGTTACAAGATCATGATTGTAGTTGAGCACTAGCATCATACTACCCAATGTAGTACCCCATAGGAGTCTAGGTACAAGTACAAAAGACTAGGATATCCTTAGTGGTAGTCAAGGTAGACACATGCAGTATGAATTAAATGATTAAAGGTGTATAGGACAACAAGGATGATCCCATGCTATACTTGCCTTAAACACCGATCCTTCGGTAAGCTTTAATCTTCAACGTTCTTCTTCTTGATCACCACGTATATCTCACCGACTAGACGAAATCATAAAGCACCACACAAGCATCCATACAATCATACACGAAGCAAACAATAGATCTAAATTAGAATAGTACACCAAACATAAAATCAAGATGAAAAGTTTGTAAAACGAAGCTACGACTCGCTACGAACACATAGACGCGAAAAGCACTCTAATCGGAGCTATGGTTGAAAAGATACAACTACCGAGAGATCTACTCATAAAATCATTAACTTCATGTGTTTTAATTATATAAAACCATATATAGGATATTCTATAGGTAATATAAATTAAGTCAAGTTTAAGTTTGGATTGTAATACTAAAGTAAAACAAATCATATTTTATTTATAAAACCCAGTTGCGTTATTGTTATTCAAGTTATGATTTAAACCATGAAATTTCAGAAATAATGATATGATAAACATCGTTACTAACGCGTAGATCTCATTGCTATGAATCTAACGCAACTTGAATGAGCTAAAACGGATCTAAAACATAGAAGATATGATTTAAACAAGTTTTCTTTAATAAAATAATAGATTAAATCTAATCATGAATTTTAAAAGTTGAAAACACATCTAACAGTAGGATGAACATGTACATTATGAAATTACGAACCTAACGCAATTTGAACGGGTCAAATCAGAGTTAAAACGGAAAAGTTATAGCTAAAACAAAATCAGTGGCAAATATGTAAATAGGTGAAAACATATTTTGGATCTAAACCGACGAAACTACGCTTTTAAAAGAAGAAGACGAAGTCTGGGAAAATATTTTGGATGGCGGTCTTACCTAGGGGTCCCTCGGCGGCGTTGGAGGAGAAAGACGGCAACGGCAACGGCGACGACGACGGCAACAGCAACGGCGAGAGAAAGAGAAGAAAAATATAATTTACTACACGAGGGATTTCCCAAACTAGGGGCTTCCCATATGGTAGTTTTGATATGCTTTACCTAAGGGGTTGGTTGATATATATAGGAAGAAAACTCCCCACATCCACGTCAACTAGCGATATGGTACTAATTGATGTTACCCCCTCCACATTTACTAATAGGCCTAAATAAACATTAAAGCCCATTAGTAAATAAATGCATGTGCCTTTAGGATTTATTAGGATTATTGCACATGGGCTTTGAGCGTTGGGATAAATGAGAGATTTATTATTTTCGGAATTAATTAGTTTCATGGATAAAATAATTCTAGAAAAGTCTAGAATTAAAATTTAAGCCACAAAAAATACTCCGAGACCTCCGAAAATTTGGAAAAAATTCTTAGAAACACTTTGGAACATGATGAACCCAAATAAAGTATTTGGATCTCATAAAAAGATTGTTGGGAACTTGTAACATGAAGATTAAGGTGAAGGAGGTAGGAATTAAATCCCAGAAAGAAGCTGGAAAATTCCTAGAGATAGATATTCATCTCCTAAACGTATAAAAAACACACATTTTACACATAGAAACACGAGGTGCGACCGGCATGAATGCAACAAACACGTTTCTACCTTATGATAAATTTTAAATTAATAAAAAATTTATTTTCCTATGTTTTCATGCACACAAAAATTCCAAATTAACTCTTTTTAACTCTATTTCCAAAGTTATAAAATTTAGGGTGTTACAATTCTACCCCCCTTAAGATGAATCTTGTCCTCGAGATTCAGAAGACGTCGACTAGGAGATAGGGATACTTCGTCTCTAGACTCTTTTTTACTTCATCGTGTAGTTCCATCGTCTTGATAAGAATTCCATCTTACTTTGCATACATGTAACTCTTACTCCAAGTAACTTGTCAAACTGATTCCAAGATTCTGACAGGCACCTTGAACAACTCTCATGTAACTCCAATCACTAGGCCACCTTTTTTTAGTCTGTAATATCAATTCTTTTTCTTAAAATATTCACCTTCCAACGAAACCTGATGAACTTCTTGGTCAGAAGGAGAATCTACCACCAATCTTCAAAACATTAATGTTTTTCGGCTATGTTGCTCAAATTTGGAATACGATTCTTAGTCCTTGGTGTCACCCGAACCTTCTTAGCATGAGTCTCCATTGCTAACGGCATCGGCCATGACTTTGCTTCTCCTAATGATAGCACTTTTCCAAGACATAATAAATATCATTCCAACGAGGATATCACAAGCTCAAGGCCAGCTTAGTGAAGATGTCTTGTAGATTCTTGTGATCCTCCTAGATGTCACTCTTACTTCCAAGAAGATACTCCATAGTGGAAAACTCCAGATAACACGTTAGGTAATTCAACCCATGCTTCCTTTGTTGACTTAATGAACAAGGTACTATATTTTTCTTCTTGCATAAGGACACATCCCACACCTTGATAAAGTGCATCCTAGTGGACATAAAGCTCTTGTCCTGATTTGGCAAGCTAATACATAGGTTTTACTTCAACCTTTTCTTGAATTCCTTCAAATACTTACCTGAAGTTTCTCGATCCAAACTAACTTAAAACTTCTTCCAGTAGCATTATCAATATCCTAATGATCTTGGTTAAACCTCTCTTGAACCTTTAATCAAACTTCATTGAAACTCTAAGTTTCTCTCACATCTTTGGGTACTACCACGCTTTCGCTGCACAAACTAGAACGTAAGATACTTCATCTTACAAATTCTTCCACTTGGCTACCCCTCTTAAGAAAAGATAAACTAGGGAATACAAAGAGGTAGCTTGCATCTTCCTTCCAGAGGAGCTAACTAATATCACGACGTCCTGAAATCCTAATGAGACTCTTGTGTATGGGAAAGAACAAGAAACCTGAAATTCCTCGCGAGATGAAAAACAGCAGCATAGTAAAACAGCTGTAACTCCTATTCTGTTAATCCAATGATGTTGTAGCTTATACCGTTGGAAAGCTTATAAAATTTCCCACAACTTCCTTATAGAACACTTTTCCAAATTCTGTAGTTAACTTGGTCAAAAACAGTGCACAACAGAAACTATTCTGGATTTCCAAACAGCACAGATGTATTGCCTTGTGATTTTCGTATCTCCAT
The DNA here is from genome assembly GCF_019320115.1 of Miscanthus floridulus. Taxonomy (NCBI): domain Eukaryota; kingdom Viridiplantae; phylum Streptophyta; class Magnoliopsida; order Poales; family Poaceae; genus Miscanthus; species Miscanthus floridulus. The sequence continues at coordinate 4,224,049 of NC_089591.1, read as the reverse complement.
AACCAAAATAGATATCAAGCTGATTCTTGCGCTCAGAGAAAGATATTGAAGTGTACTATTGTTCAGAATTTTCTCATGATTTTTGGTCGTCCAAAATTAGAGAAATAAGCCGAAGAGTGCAGACTGCTCCAAAAAGACAGGATGGAGAGAACGGAAGAAAACCATATCCCAACTATTTATTTCACTAATCCTTATACCCTAGGCCTATAAACTAAATGGAATTGTGGGAACACCCAACAAAATCATTGCAATCATTACAAAAATCCAAAACAAGCATAAGCATAATGATAGTTCAACAAGCAATAATGGTGCACAACTCAATCATTGACTCAACTTGCGATACTATCGTCCTTGTTGAATTAGGGGTAACAATCCTAAGACATATCTTCAGATTACGCAAGAAGGTGATGAGGAATAGTTCTAAAAGCATATCAAATCAAGGGATAAAAATGAGAACAAAGGCTTAAAAACATCAAGGAGGAGATAAATATCAGGGATAGATATATAGTAGAGAAGAAAATATCAAGATTTATAGAACAAGGATTTTTGTAGCAACTTATAAACCTTTAAACGACCAGTTTCTACTAGGCTTGCGTCCTACAACCAGCATTGCTCTGATATTACTTTGTAGCACCCGATTTTAAGAACAAAACCAGATACACACCATATGTGAGCCCAGGAAGTCAAATCTCACATATAGCTACAAATAAGGGTAATATCAATAGACAATGCTAAAATACATAGCGAATTAGTGCAATGAATATAACCTTAGATAGCAAACAGTGGAAAGACAACTCCGATCTTCGGGTGAAGACTCCAAATTCATAGGGACAACTGACTGGTTGATCACAAGCCTAATTCCTTCAAACTCTAGCAATCTGGTACCCATCCGGGATTTTTCCAAAGATTTAAAATAAAGCAAGCGTAAGTACATGTTGTACTCAACAAATATAACATGAGGTTCATGAGGCTCAAAAGGCTGACACTAGTTTAACTGCGATTAGCTTTTAATGAGTCATGATTTTAACAATTGAGTAGCAACAAGTTCACCTCAAGCCCATAAACACATGATCATATAAACATGAATAATGAATAGCACAAACAATTAACCATTAGTTAGCTTCTTCATCATCAGTATCATCTGTGTTTATCATCTATTCCATAAATGTTCCAAGGCCGCTCGTGACCATGAGCATGGCTGATATACCAGTTTTACACTCTGCAAAGGTTGTACACTTTCACTGTGAGTCGTGATTTACCCTTTCGCCCGAGGTGATTAGCCTCTTGACCCACTACCAAGGAAGGTCGGCATGGTTCACTATGAAGCCTTTCAAAGGTTCGTCTAACAAGTTAGGGCCATTAGATTCACTCGGCAAACAGATGTAGAGCCCCCCTTCCCGATGGCACATTGACACATAGCCTATACACATGGGGACAGAGGCCGCGCTATACCCGATTCGGCAAGCCATTCTTACGCCAATAAAGGTAACCACTAACAAGCTAGAAAAGGTCCTCATACTGAGCTAAAGCCAGAGCCATGTAGTCCTCACAGCTATACTATAAGTCCCGGATGATCTAGAGCACCATGAAAATAGCCCAATGCTCTAGCCCCCTTGTTCCATGTTGCTAAAAAACATCTTTTAATGTTTATTGCATAATCCATTAGTCAAGTTACAAGATCATGATTGTAGTTGAGCACTAGCATCATACTACCCAATGTAGTACCCCATAGGAGTCTAGGTACAAGTACAAAAGACTAGGATATCCTTAGTGGTAGTCAAGGTAGACACATGCAGTATGAATTAAATGATTAAAGGTGTATAGGACAACAAGGATGATCCCATGCTATACTTGCCTTAAACACCGATCCTTCGGTAAGCTTTAATCTTCAACATTCTTCTTCTTGATCACCACGTATATCTCACCGACTAGACGAAATCATAAAGCACCACACAAGCATCCATACAATCATACACGAAGCAAACAATAGATCTAAATTAGAATAGTACACCAAACATAAAATCAAGATGAAAAGTTTGTAAAACGAAGCTACGACTCGCTACGAACACATAGACGCGAAAGGCACTCTAATCGGAGCTATGGTTGAAAAGATACAACTACCGAGAGATCTACTCATAAAACCATTAGCTTCATGTGTTTTAATTATATAAAACCATATATAGGATATTCTATAGGTAATATAAATTAAGTCAAGTTTAAGTTTGGATTGTAATACTAAAGTAAAACAAATCATATTTTATTTATAAAACCCAGTTGCGTTATTGTTATTCAAGTTATGATTTAAACCATGAAATTTCAGAAATAATGATATGATAAACATCGTTACTAACGCGTAGATCTCATTGCTATGAATCTAATGCAACTTGAATGAGCTAAAACGGATCTAAAACGTAGAAGATATGATTTAAACAAGTTTTCCTTTAATAAAATAATAGATTAAATCTAATCATGAATTTTAAAAGTTGAAAACACATCTAACAGTAGGATGAACATGTACATTATGAAATTACGAACCTAACGCAATTTGAACGGGTCAAATCGGAGTTAAAACGGAAAAGTTATAGCTAAAACAAAATCAGTGGCAAATATGTAAATAGGTGAAAACGTATTTTGGATCTAAACCGACGAAACTACGCTTTTAAAAGAAGAAGACGAAGTCTGGGAAAATATTTTGGATGGCGGTCTTACCTAGGGGTCCCTCGGCGGCGTTGGAGGAGCAAGACGGCAACGGCAACGGCGACGACGACGGCGACAGCAACGGTGAGAGAAAGAGGAGAAAAATATAATTTACTACACGAGGGATTTCCCAAACTAGGGGCTCCCCATATGGTAGTTTTGGTGTGCTTTACCCAAGGGGTTGGTTGATATATATAGGAAGAAAACTCCCCACATCCACGTCAACTAGCGATATGATACTAATTGATGTTACCCCTCCACATTTACTAATGGGCCTAAATAAATATTAAAGCCCATTAGTAAATAAATGCATATGCCTTTAGGATTTATTAGGATTATTGCACATGGGCTTTGAGCGTTGGGATAAATAAGAGATTTATTAATTTTAGAATTAATTAGTTTCATGGATAAAATAATTCTAGAAAAGTCTAGAATTAAAATTTAAGCCACGAAAAATACTTCGAGACCTCCGAAAATTTGGAAAAAATTCTTAGAAACACTTTGGAACATGATGAACCCAAATAAAGTATTTGGATCTCATAAAAAGATTGTTGGGAACTTGTAACATGAAGATTAAGGTGAAGGAGGTAGGAATTAAATCCTAGAAAGAAGCTGGAAAATTCCTAGAGATAGATATTCATCTCCTAAACGTATAAAAAACACACATTTTGCACATAGAAACACGAGGTGCGACCGGCATGAATGCAACAAACACGTTTCTACCTTATGATAAATTTTAAATTAATGAAAAATTTTATTTTCCCATGTTTTCATGCACACAAAAATTCCAAATTAACTCTTTTTAACTCTATTTCCAAAGTTGCAAAATTTAGGGTGTTACACCATTTACTCGAAAGGAATCTCAAAAACCACAAAGATATAGCCACATGTGGTGTGCATTAATCTCCTGACTTCTCAAAATGTTTGATTTTTCTTATGGAAGAATTATATGTGCAGTAACAGTTATACTATCACTATAGATACGCCAAAGATTTAGTTAAAATACATAAACATATTTAAAGTAATAACTCATATAGATTATATGTAATGACTATTAATAATTTTAAATAATTTATTAGTATCATTAGTATGAGTCATTAAGGAAATATTTTTCTTGATTGTTGAAACATAACATGTACATTCATCAGTCATGCATTCATGTGTAGTTGTTGTGTATGATGACACATGTACTTTAATCAAAATTTAATACATTAATTAATATTAATAGAACTGGGTAGTATAGAAACAAACATATGCTTTATGGTCATTTAAACATTTTTTTAATACAAGATCTTGATAATTTTGTTGTAGACTTATGAGGATATTTGAGATTTTTTAATTAGTTACTAAAGTGGTATTTTAGATGCAAATTTAAGAGGTTACACATATTACTTATCATAATATCATGTGGATAATTATATACAAAATTTAGTTTTACTCTAGATGATTTTTCTTACTAACATAGGTGGATAATTTAAAAATAGGGCCAATGACTATTATTATCAACGGTAATTAGAGTATAGAACTGATGGCGAGATGTTTCTTATTTTTGTGAGAATTCATAGAATTTAAATCTTTTTTAGTGGGTCGCGAGAGGATTAACATAGAGGCTCCATTAGGTACCTCTAGTTAGAATTTCTAGGATTTATATTTTTCTAGTGTGATATAACTAAGTTTAAGTTATATAAGCTCTTGTTGCATCCCTTTCCGTGACATCATGGATCTATAGTTTGGTTTTTAACTTTAAGCTAATGTTTGAACCAAACATATATCAAAGACCTACATAGGTGCAATGCAAAGGATGACAACGCAGATCTTAATATTACTAATTGGAAATCCTTAATAGAGCCTCCATGTTAATTCTCATGAGACGTGCTAGAACAAAATAGAAAGCCTAGAAATTATGGCAAAAATAAGAAAGAACTAGCCATCATTTTGGTATTACCCGTTAAAAACTGGCCACCATTGATAACAATTCTAAGTGGGAGATGTTAGCACCGACCAAACATGGCTTTGAAGTTCATGGTTATTAAGATTATTTTGGATTAAAAAGTTATTAGAATGCTTAAATATCAACATTCTCTTTAGCTTAGCACCACTAACCCATCTTAGATCTCATTTCAAGCACTACGACTAGTTATGAGTGACACAAATTAGGTTTAAATGACTATTTATGTCATCAAAGTATTTATGGCGGGCATCAACAATATAAAATGCTTTTTTTATTAAAAATAAGGAGGAGGATTAATGATAAAATATAAGTAAAAGACTTTCAACTATCTGGAGGATTGCAATTTATAGAAATTAATAAGATCAAGTAAAATATGTACAAGAGTTTCAACTAAGTAGAGGATTAAAATTTATAACAATTAATAAAATCAAAATACAGATTCATGATTTCATATGATATGGGTTGCATTAAGAGCCACTATAACTGTTGCTATGGTTTCAGCTAAAGATAAATTGATGATACACAAAGGTTCCTTGTGGAGAGAAAAAAATATGAAATATGGATGAAAAAACATTTATATCAAAGGTTGGTAAGTTTACCACTAGACAAGGTTGTAGAGTATTAAATATGAGTATGTAATTCTTCTATTTCCTAAGATTCTAGCATGTGCAAGAGGATAGATTGATGGACTAGTAATAAATTTCACTACTACAGAAATCTTAATGGAGGCGGGCGAAAACGGTTAATGGAGACGGGCATTGCAACCGCCTCCAATCAAAGGTCATGGTTAATCGTGACTTTACAGAGACGGTTGTTTTGTCCACCATGGTTAATCGATTAATGGAGGCAGTCGCATTAAGCTGCCCACCTCCATTAATCATTTAAAAAAACCCTAGCAAGCCCAATAGGAGCTCGCCTGCCGGGCCCAATCGAGTCGGCCGTCGTTGTGTCCGCACCCGTCGCCGTCGCATCCGTTGGAGGATCTGGGTGATGCTGGTCTTCCTCCTTGCTGCATCTAGGGCGTGGCCTCGCGCAACTGCTATGGGTCTCAGAAGCGTGGGAGAGGAAGAGGGTGGAGCACACCTAGATTCGGTACCGTGGGAGAGGAAGAGGGTGGAGCATGCCTAGATCCGGCTGACTTCTGCCTTTGCCTCCCCGTTGCCGCTGCCACCACCACTTGGGCCTCCACTGCCTAGATCCGGCACCATGGGAGAGCAAGGGGCTGGAGCACACTTGGATCCGTCCGACCATCGCCTAGATCTGGCCGACCTCTGCCTCTGCCTCCCCACCGCTGCCGTCATCGGGCCTCCACCACCTAGATACGGCACCATGGGAGAGGAAGGGGTGGAGCACGCCTAGATCCACCCTCCACCATGGTGCATGCCCCTCCACTGCCTCCACCCCACTGCTCCCCACCGCACGCACCGACATCGGAGAAGGAGGAGAGGGAGCTGACAGAGAGGGAGTCGCCAGTGAAAGGGAGGAGAGGGAGCCTGTGGTTTTGCCTAGAGGAGAGGGAGCTTGCATTGGGATGGAGAGGGCGGTGGGGCATCGGGCTCGAGGAGGGGACGGGCACGGCTGGGAGTGGGAGGGGCAGGAGTGGGAGTGGGAGTGGATACAGGTTAACCTAAGTCTGATTTATATATTAGCCCGATAGGAGGATAGAGATGGGCTTTTGCCTAGGCTGGTAGCTGAGCCACTATTTTTGGAGGTAGGCCTTATAGTGTGCCCACCTCAGAAAATAGATTTAAGGAGGTGGGCTCCTTAAGACGACCAAATATTTTTGGAGGTGGTTGTCTTAAGATGCTCGCCTTTGTAAATCGATTTTAGGTTTGACCGCCTCCGTAAATAGATTTTATGAGGCGAGCACAAGTGACCGCCTCCGTAAATGAAAATGCCCGCCTCCGTTAATCGTCCAGTATTTTCTGAGGCGGTTGGATTTTGTGGCCGCCTCCATTAATTAGAGTGCAATGCCACACAAAATCATTCATGTAGTAGTGTTTAGATAGTGGAAATAAGCATTCGGCTATATCTCCATTGAAGTGGAATCAGACCAACTTATTATAACTCAACATCTCTCTGGGTAAACAAACTTTTTATAATAACAAAGCCTAGTAAAGACCCAATTCTAAACAAAGAATGTCATCCATAGGCTGCAAAGAGTCTTGTTGCCACAATCTCTAAAGTTTGACAAGCCCCCACCATGAGGGCTCATTGATCCTCATACTATTGCAATTGGGCCTAGAACTAAAGCCAATGGCCCCCCCCCCCCCCTGAGTAGCACCTGCAAAAGAGATTTGGACCTGACAATTGTCAAAAGCAACTTTGTTCCTTGTTATCTATGTTGACCATAAAATAGCCACCGCACCAATCAGTAAGAGTGATCGAAAATTCTTATCTTTCCTATAAATACCATACATTAAATAAGTTTTGGACATTTGAGGTGGCTTCATTTCTAACACCATATGGGCTGCTCTCCACAAAAACATGGCACATGAGCATTTAAAGAAAAGATGTTGGATGGTTTCAGGTTTGCTAAAAACATGACCTATCTCTATTCCAATTCCTCTTTGCCAAGTTATCCTTAGTGAGAGAATAACTCTTTTAAAGAGCTAAAGAGATATCTTAATATTCAAATATAAACTACTTTGCACTAGCTCTAATTTCACTAAAGTGAGCCCCATACTCGATTCTAGTAGCTTTGAATTCTACTCTAGAGAACAAGACCACACAAGCTACTAAGAACACTAGCTACACTAGAGAGCTACTAAAGAGAGCAACCAAAACTAGTTACCACTACAACTACAACTAAGCTACTATAGCTAACTAAACAAGCAACTACCACACACAAGCAAGTAAAAGGAATGTAAAGAGCAAGTGTATAGTGAGCAAACCACTGAAGTCAAGAGATGAACAAAAGATTTATCCCTGTGGTTTGGTTGCATGTCAACAACCTACATCCTCATTGTGGTGAGTCCCCAAATTATGGTTCATGCGCTAACTAGCGTGACAAGCTAGATCCATGACTTGGGTTCCACAAGAATCAATAAAGTGGTCTACTCCAACTAGCCACAAGCATTCTACTAGAGTTGCTATTCATGATCTCCCATGGGGGTGAGCACAAGAGCCCCTTACAATTGCTCGATCAGAGATGGCAACAATCACCGGTAGCCCTTCAACGATCCCTCCAACTCCAAGCTAGCTAGGCGATGGCAATCCCCAAGAGCAACAAGAGCTCAACTAGCCGCCACGCTCAACTAGTGCAACAAGACGCAAATCGATGATGCAAATTCACTAGAGGCTTTCCAATCTCACCCAATTGTGAATCGAATGGATGCAAGTGAGTGGAGTGTGCTGCTCAGCTCTCAAAGGGTGTGCACAACTATTAGGAGGTTCAAGAGAGTAGCAAAGGTTGAACACAAGATCTATTTATAGAGCCATCACCCAATCCAACCGTTACCCACTTAATGCACTAGGCTGCTGGGCTCACCAGACATGTCCAGTGAGCATCAGACAACCCTAGCAGCTAGAAACTAGCTGTTGGCACTGTTGCACATCTGGTGTAGTTGTCGGATGCCCATAGAACAATAGCAGTGAGTGTTACTACTCAAGTCCTCAATTTGCAACCTTGGTGTGGTGTGGTCGTCCAGTACCACATTGGACACTTCCGGTGAGGGAATTTGAAGATCGCGCGCTGGCTCAACCTCACTGGGTACTCTGGTCAAAACTGCCTCCTATGTAAAGAGACCAAGGTGCGCAACTAAAAACTTGCTAGGTCACAGCATAGGTAGACGCATTTGGTGCCCACATCCAGTGGCACACCAAACACATACTGATGCATGCTAAACCACAGCATCAGCTGCACCCTCTCATTTCTTTGCAAGCATGGCAACTCTCAAATGTGTTGCCAAACATCTAAGCCCTGAGTTATTGTCTTTTCAAAGTGTTTTTCAAACCATTTTCGCTTGCTACTCACTAGTCACTACGTCTAATGCACATGCATGTAAATCAACACCCAATGGCACTAGATAACTATGTTTGCTAGTCAATGCTCCCCTCAATAGTACAACTATGCTATCCTAAACCTAATCACGCACTCTATTGAGTCTTGACCAGCAAAACAAAATCCCTATTTATACCTTTGCTATCATACCATAGGGTTTTGTTTTTCCCTTTCTTCTTTTTCTAGGTGAGAGCTTGCTCCAATTGGATTGATCACCTTTCATTCATCTCTAAGACCTGCTCTCTACCTTGGTGTGGACTTAACCTTGACTAATCACATACTTATCAAAAGGTTAGTCCACTAGTTGTCTCAATTACCAAAACCAAACATAGGGCTTTTAGAATTAAGGGCCTTTTCGGTCATTAACCTTAGTTCCCACATTACTGTCTTGTACAAAAGATTGGATCCAACTACACCATATCTTAGAGAAATCCTTTCATTCAAAGGTCTGGTGTAGAAATATCCAATTGGTTGTGTCATAAGCCTTTTCAAAATCAACCTTAAAAATAACCCTGCTCATCTTTTTCCTATGTAACTCGTGTAAAGTTTCATGTAAAGCTACATCACCTTACATTATATTTGTCACTAGGAGGAAACCTGTTTGTGAAGAGAGAATAACTTTTTGGGATACTATTCTATCCTATTGGTGATCACTTTGGTGAAAATTTTGAAACTAACATTCAACAAATCATGTCATTTTGTATTATTGGATTTGTTAAGTATCACTACTTTTAGGTAGTAAGATTATTGTCCCAAAATTTATCTTTTGAAGTAGGAGGTTGTAACAACCTTGAAAATCCCAGAACCCAAAAATTCCAACTTCCAATTTTTTTTCAAAAACCCATGATTGGTAAGTTATGCATGTTAGGAAGCCACCCTAGTTGCCCAAGTAGACCCTATCTAGATGTGTGAGCATGTGCCAAGGACCCTAGCTTGGTAGAACCCCTAGTGTTGACCTAGTGGACCCCACTAAGGTGGTATACATGTATGAAAATACATGTATAAAAGAATAGGTGCTAGGAGATAGAAATGGAAATTAGAAATAGAATTAGAAAAGGGAGAGAAATAGAAAACCCTAAAGGAGCCCAACCAGCCAAAGCTAGGCCCAGCTCGCGCCGGCCCTGTAGTCTAGCTCGCTGGCTCCCAGTGGCCCAGCTCATGTCCGCAGCTTGCGCCTGCTCCCCCTCACCCTATGTGGTTGATAGGTGGACCCCACGGTGCTCACCTATCATCCCCCACCCCCTCCCTTCCTCTGCTTTTTCAGTTGAGCATGCTCGTCGGTGGGAATCCAAGGGGAGGCCTCGCCATCACAGCCATCCATGCACGCCACCATCTTTGGTGCCCCTATGGATGGCTGCGATGTCCATGATCCATGGCACCCCATTCAAATAGCACCAGTCGAGCCTGATGACATCACCGTGTGGCCTCATCGTGCTTGTCTTCTTACACCCAGGAGCCAAGGCCTAAGCTCGAGTGTGTTGCCAATCGGGAGCCATAGGCCTGGGCGAGCCCCTGAGCCCTGTGCGGGGGCTACTGCTATGCCTAGGCTTGGTCAGGTTTCTTCGTTAGAGGGTGCACACGAGCGTACCCGATGGGTATAGCCCCTGAGCCCCTGGGCGATCCTAGAGGCATCGGTCGGGGGGGGGGTGTCCCCTTGGTCTAGAACCATTGATCCTAAGGCTTAACATACCCATATGTTAGGATCTTGTTAGGAGCCCCCAAGTGCTTTGAGGCCTCACTTGGCCTGATTTGTGATGGCGACGAAGGGCTGAATTCGATTTTCTAGTGTTCGAACTAGCCATGGCGGGGATGGTTCCTGCTAATAGGAGTGTGTTGCCCTGCATGGGGCCTTTCCCCTTGGTGTGATAGGGTGCTTGGCTATCGGGGACAAGTGGTAGTGGCACTGACCCCTTCTCTGCTCCTATGTCGCATAGGTCTATGACCCAAGCTGAGGGTTCGGTGAACTCGTCTGGGAGTTACCGACTTTAGGCCTAGGAGGCACCCTTCCTTTCGGTCGAGACCTACCATGGGTCGAGTGATTGAGAGTGTTTAGGCTCTGTCTCGGGGACACATGATCACCTAGCACACCATGTCCTTCTAGGGGCTTCGATAGCCAACCCTGATCCTCTTAGGAAGGCCTTCTAGGGCTAAACTTCTGCAACCATAGGTCAGGGCATGGGGGGGGGGGGGGGGGGGGGCGCACCGAGCTTGGGCTAGGGACCCTCGTTCATCCATCACTCATTAGCTCCTGACCCAACTCTAGGGAGTTGGTTGGTTTTGAGGGTGCGTCGCCCAAGCGCCCATCGATCAGGGGGTCGAGTTGCTTCATCTGTGGACCCAACGTAGCCCCCAAGGCTGTTGTGGGGCCTTGGAGTTTCCTTAGGGCTCGGATGGCCCTTTGGCTCAGCGCTGTTGTTCCCTCGTGGGGCTGGGCCGCTATGACATAGCCTCGGTGGCCAAGATTGCCACGGCCTATGCTACTAGTGGTAAGTCTATGAGAACCCCAAGTTTATGGCCGTTCCATGCCTTGGTCATGTCCCCCTAGAGGGGAGATTATCTTCTTCTCGAACTGAGCCACTCATATAGTTCCTGAGCCTATCTATTGGTGCTCGGGGGCTCGCTTCCTCCCTCGGTGGGTCACAACGAGCGACTCTAGGTTGGTACTTAGACATTGCATGATGGTTGGCTAGGGTTCGCTTTTGAAGCGTCTGGCTAAGGCCTCTGGTGCCTGACCATCGGCGTCCCTTGCACTTTAGGTGCCTCGGGTGGCCTTGAAGCCCCTTGGTCTGACCTTAGAAACCTTAGTGATGCTCCTTCTAAGGGGTCCCTTAGCCGATGTGCGGCTAGGTGGCATGATCCAATGAAGGATCATGAGACAGAGATAGCTGGAAATGAACAAAATGAACACAAGAGAAGGGATAGGGGCATAGCTGGTAACATAGTGGTTGGGGCCATTCTATTAGTGCCTTACCGACCCTTCACTCGCTCCTCCTGCTCTATCTGTCTAGTCTTCGCCTCGCTCAGGGCCATGTGCTGCGGTCCACCTTCATAGAGGGTAATAGATGGTTAGCTCAGTCGATCCTTTAGCATAGCTGAGCTACTACTAGAGTCGCTCAGGTTTAAGGAGACAACAATGAAGTCAAGCAAAGCAAGAAAGTTGAGAGGATGGGACTTATCTTGGTTTTTGTTGTTGGAGAGATGGGCTAGCAAAGGAGGTCAGTAGACGGGTGCTGGCTCAGGAGACGACACTTCTAGCGGATGGCTCGATGATGGCCTTCCCTCATGGGGAAAGGTTAAAACTCACCTCAATTGAGTCAACCCCTTCTAGGGGGCTGAGTGCTTGGATGGAGGGGCTAGCTGGGCCACCACTATCGCCAAGAGTCTTGGCCGCCTCGCTGATGCTTGGCTGATCGAGCACTACCGCCGCCTTGGCTGCTCCTTCTGCCGATGCCCTTCCTATGTCATGGCTAGGGCTATCGAGTGCACAGGGAGTGATGAGTGTGTCTGCTTGGGCGACATAGTCCTGCTCACATTTGTAGGCTTGCTCAAAGCTGCCCTCAACGGTGATGACCCCCTTTGGGCTGGGCATCTTGAGCTTCAGGTAGGTGTAGTTGGGTACAGCCATGGACTTGGCGAAGCATGGCTGGCCTAGGAGAGCGTGGTAGATGCTGAGGAAGTTGACCACCTTAGAGGTGAGTGGCTCCTTGTGGAAGTTGTCTGGCTAGCCAAAGGTGCCATTAAGCCAGATGCGCCCGAGGGGCATGGCCTGCTTCCCCAGGATGATGCCGTAGAATGGCACCTTGCTAGGAAATAGGCTACTATGTGGGATGCCCATCTTGTCAAGGGTGCTGGTGTAGAGTATGTTAAGGCCACTGCCCCCATCCATCAGTACCTTGGTGAGGCACGTGGTGCCCATGATTAAGCTTGACCACAAGCAATCGGGGTGGTCTTCCTAGTCAAAGGTGATGGCCATCTAGGACCATCAGAGCCAGCGTTAGAGCGGCGAGGGTGTGAACTGACATTCACCTCCTGCTTGGTAATGCATAGGCCTAGGAGCCCCAAAGATCATGAGGCAACGCTCGGTGTCATAGGGTCAGAACCGCGACAAGCATTGTTGTTCGAGTCAGTTCAGAGTACAGTGTCTCCGGTGGCTCGGGTGGACTCAAGAACATAAGAATCACAAAGAGGACACAATGGTTTATCCTGATTTGGGCCAATCAATGTCCTATGTCTAGCGGTTGATGATCCTTATACACAAAAGCACCCAAAATTAGGGGGTTACAATAAGGTTGTACATAGATTTGGTAGGGGGTTAGCTCGGTGCTAATCCTAAGGTTGCCTCACCGCCGGTGGAGTCTTCCCCTCGTCAAAGAGGAGGAAGACAATGAGATGTGGTGGAGGAGCTCTCTGGTGCCCCTCTCTGGGTTGCCATGCTCTTGGTGCTGAGTAGAGGCTAAAGGATGGAGTGGAATGGAATGATCTATCTTCTCATGATCATCCCCCCTCTAGGTCTAACCTTATCCCTTATATAACAAGATAGGTTAGGTACATGGTGATTTAGGGGAACTAGTCTATGGTCTACATGCGCTGGAGTCTAGGAGGGCCTTGCAGTAATGTGCTATGGACCGTGATGGTGTCATGGAGCCAGAGAAGCCTTGGGTGTCGTCTGGCTGCTCTATTCTAACACTCTACATGTCAGGCTGTGTTGGCTTGGACCGGCCTCCCCTAGGTGGACCATTCTAGAGTCTTCTTGGCAGTGAAGGAGGTTGGCTCTAGGGGCTAACCCATGAGCCTAGGGGCCTCCGAGCCCCTAGAGGCTACGGCGAAGCTTTGTCTTCTTGTGTCACGCCCCATGCATGATCTAGTCAGGAAAGTGGCCGGCAATGCCAGTGTCCAAGGGGCAACATCGGGGAGCCCCCGGCCTTAGTGGCTCAGGGCATGTCTTCTTGTGCCTAGGCCTTAGTTGGCATCATTGGTAGGGTAGGAGCCAAGGGTCGGGCTAAAGTGTTGTCATAGATCTGGATCCTTAGGGCTCAGGTAGGCCCTTGAGCCCCAAGTAGAGGTTGTGGTGGAGTTAGGCTTGGCTGGGTTTGTACTCAATGGGTGCATGTGAGCGTACCTAATGGGTATAGCCCCTGAGCCCTCAGGCGATCCTGGAGGGGTCAGGTCGGGGGGTCTTCATCATTCAAGAACCATCGAACTCGAGGTTTAACATATCCATATGTTAGGATCTCGCTAGGAGTCCCCAAGCCCTTCATGGACTCACTTCGGCGTGATGGCGAATGAAGGGCTAAATTTGATGCTCTGGTGACCGAACCCTCCTTAGCAGGGACGACTTTCACTAACAAGGGTGCTGTGCCCTGCTTGGGGCCTTCTTCTACAATGTGATGGGTGCTGCTCGGCTATAGGGGCTGAGCAATGATGGTGTTGATCCCTTTATGAGTCTATGTCACACAGGTCTTTGACTCGAGCGAAGGCTCCACAAACTCATCTAGGAGTCGCCGATCTTGGGCCTAGAGGTGCCTTCCTTCTTGATTGGTAGCCTACCATGGGTCAGGGTGATCAAGAGTGTCTAGGGCTCTAGCTTAGGGCCATCTGATCATCTAGAGCGCTACACCCTTCTGAGGGTTGTGGTAGTAGGTCCCAATCTTCTCGGGCTAGCCTTCTAGGACTGACCTTCTATAGCCATAGACCGAGGTGTGGGGAGCCCATTGAGCCTTGAATGGGGGCCCTCATTGGGCTAATTGCTTAATGGCTCCTGCCCTAACTCTAAGGAGTTGGTTGATTTTGGGGGTGCGTCACCCTGATCGACTAGTCGATCAGGGGGTCGGGTTGCTCCATCTAGGAGCGAGTGCATCCCCTAAGGCTATTGTGGGGCCTCCCTGCTAGTGGGAGTGGTGGCTTCTAAGCATGTCCCTTCCGCTGAAGTCTTGCATAGGCAGGTTTATGGCGTTTGGATCATCTAACTAGAGGAGGAGTTATGGCATGCACCCCCGTGCCATCCCACTTCACCTAGGAGATGGGACATCGAGGCCACATGGAGCAGATCTAGCAGAGGAGCCATAGCACTTGGTGCCCATGGATCTAGGCCATCGATGATAGATAGTGGGCATGAGGGGAGTTGGATCCCCTCAAGTCCCGCAAGGAGACATGAGCGAAGCAGGTGACACGTGTGTGGTGTAAAGTGGAGTGAGGACTTGACTCATTGTTAGCAGTTCCCTGACTCTGCCTTTACTGCGTGGATGTCATCATGCAACCGCCTAGAGGCATGCTATGGAGATTGAAGAGGCACCTAGCCAATTCCCTAGGTCCCTTCTAGGCCATTGATGTCTGATTGGAGGGCCCGCTAGCTGCCCATAGTGCACCATCTAGGCCATAAAGGGGGAACCCTAGGAGACATGGCATCTTCAATCCTTTCTTCCAACCCCTTCTCTTCTTCTTCTCAAATCCATCTTCTTCGGTGGTGATGGCGATGATGAAGTGAGAAGCTTCCCTCTGGGTGTGCCTGTCTTGGTGCGCTAGGGTGGTTGCTTCTTTGAGGGTGGAAGGACTCTAGCATGGCCCTAGCCACAGCTCAGGATTGAGGGAGCTACGTGGCTCAGGCCTTCTATGGGGGCATCGGCGCTTGGCCATCGCAATGCCATTTTGAGGTGCTCCCATGACATCAGTTGGTGGGGCCACAAGGGTGTGCATGAGAAAGCAACGAGGTGATGTCAGTAGGCTTCTAAGTGCCTATGAGGCTTGGAGGTGCCTGAGCTCCAGTGTTGCTGCTCTCGGCCCCCTAGTCGTCCATCCAGAGCGTGTGGTCGGGCTAGACGTTGCGCTCCCCAGAGGGCTCGGGTGGCTAAGATCGGGCCAGTCTCCAATGAAGGCCATCCCTCTAGGGGAGGTAGGGTCACTTGCATGGCTGGTCGCCGATGGGCCTTCTCCGGTGCCTTGCCGCAGCTCCTACGCCTTGCGTTGTTTAGTGGTTTTTGCCACCGTATATTGTAATAGGATCATTCCCAATCAATGAAATGAAATTACTTTTGTTTGTAATCCCATTGCACTTGAGTCATGCTTAGAGACTTAGTCCCTCATTGGGATGGGCTGTTACGACGATGGCCTCATTGGCCAAGATCACCGCGCCCAGTGCCACTAGCGAGTAAGTCCATGAGATCCCTAGGTTTATAGTAGTTCCGTGCCCTGGTCATGTCTCCTAGAGGGGAGACCTCGGCTTCTTCGATTGAGCCACTCATATAGTTCCTAAGCCCGTCTATCGGTACTTGGGGGCTCACTGCCTCCCTCGATGGTCACCACGAGTGGCTTGGAATTGGTACTTGGACATCACTCATCTAGATTGTCGGGACGCTTCTAGGCATCCTAGCTATAGCCTGCATGGGCTCATCTCTTGAGCATCCCTCACACTTTAGGTGCTTCGAGCGGCCTTGAAGCCTAGTGGGCCAACCTTAGAACCCTCAGTAATGCCCCTTCTGGGGTCCCCAGACCCTCATGTGGTGGGGTGCCATGATCTAATGAAAGATCAGGAGACAGACTGGTACTTGCAAAGAAAATGGAATGGACACAAGAGAAGGGGAAGATAACATAGCTGGTAGCAACGTGGGTGGGGCTGTTCTGTTAGCGCCTTGCTGATCCTTTTCCCAGTCCTCTCGCTCCATCTGTCCCATCCTCGCCTTGCTCTGGGGCCCTCTGTAGTAGTCATCCTTTAGAAATGTCAGTAGATGGTTAGCTCAGTCAGTCCTCTGGTGCAGCTGAGCTACCACTTAGGTGGCTCAGGTTAAAGGAGACAATTCTTAGAGACAAATGAAGCAACAAGATCGGGAGGATGGGACTTATCTTAGTTTTTGTTGTTGGAGAGGTAGGATGGCGAAGGAGGTCGACAGGAGGGTCATGGCTCGGGAGACACTACTTCTAGGACAGATCGCTTGGCATTCGCCTTCCCTCATGGGGAAAGGTTAGAATTCACCTCGATTGGGTCATCCCCTTCTGGGGGCCAAGCACCTGAATGGAGGGGACAACTAGGCCACCATTGTCACCAGGAACCTTGTTTGCCTCGCCAATGCTCGGTCGATCGAGCATCGCTGCTGCCTTGGCTGCTTCCTCCACTGGCGCATCACGTCTAGGGCCACTAGGAGCATAGGGGGTGACAAATGCGGCCACTTGGGCAATGCAGTCTTGCTCGTAGTAGTTGGCTTGCTCGAAGCTACCTTCAATAGTGAAGACCCCCTTTGGGCTGGGCATCTTGAACTTTAGGTAGGTGTTGTTAGGGATGGCCATGAACTTGGTGAAGCACGGTCGATAGAGGAGGGCATGGTAGACACTAGGGAAGTCAACCACCTCAAAGGTGAGTGGCTCCTTGCAGAAGTTGTCTGGCTGGCTAAAGGTGACATTGAGCTAGATGTGCCCTGAGGGCATGGCTTCTATACTTGACATGATCCCATAGAATGGTGACTTGCTGGGGCATAGGTTGCTAGTGGGGGATGCCCATCTTGTCAAGGGTGCTGTCATAGAGTATGTTGAGGCGACTGCCCCCGTCCATCAGCACCTTGTTGAGGCGCGTGGTGCCCATGATCGGGCTGACCACAAGCAAGGTAGCACCATGGATGAGGGACGTGATCGGGGTGGTCTTCCTAGTTGAAGGTGATGGCTGTCTAGGACCATCGAAGCCACGTCAGAGTGGTGAGGGTGTGAACTGTGTTCACCTCCTGTTTGGTGATGCGATGCTACCGATGGGATTTGTAGGCGTGGGAGCCCCCGAAGATCATGAGGCGCTCTCAGCCTCAGGGAACTTGGTGTTTTCCTCCTAGGCGCCTTCGGTTGGGTCACTAGCCTTCGAGGTAGGCTTCTAGGCCTTACCCTATTGGCCAAGGTTGCCATGGATGTAGCCCTTTATGGTAGCGCAGTCCTTGAGGAGGTGCTTTACTTGCCTCCCATGGAACGGACAGGGTGCTTCGAGCACCTTCTCAAAGTGTTCAGGGTGTGCACCTTGCCCATGAGGTTGAGGTCTAGTGGCATGGTCGACCATGGCCACCATCTCCTCCCCGCGACGCTTTCGGTCCCTATTCCTCCTATCACGGCATTGCTGATATAAGGTGGGGTCATTGTTGGCATTTCTTAGCATCACTCTTTACTAGGTTATCATCCATAGCATAATGCTAGAAATGCATGGTTGGTAATTATTAATGACACTTGTAAACTTTAGAGGAAATTATATATATATTAAAGTATCCTCAAGTGCACAGATAATGTACCATTGTAGAATTTCATCTGGGAGTATACGGAGTATTGTTATTTATATTTTATCCACAGGGAGGAGCTATGGAGTTGTGTTGGCATAGAGATATTGACAAATATATATATACTTATGATAAAATCACTCTCATGATATAGCAGGGTAAGTCAAATGATAAATAAATAATAAGTGTAGGGTAAAAATGGTATTACAGAGATAGAAATAGAGACTCCTAAAATGTAGTATGGCTAAACAGGAGATTTGTTAAGAGCAAAAGATTCCTAAGCCATTCCTTATTTACTAAGTCTCTTGTACACCAAAGTATATACACTCTCATCTATAGTATAACTAACTTTGGATCTATGCATAAGGAACATTACTAAGGAAGATCAAGAATAGAGCTTGTCTTCCTTTGCAACCACGTTCTACTTGCTCTACAAACGGGAAGTGGACTACAAAGGACTCAATGGGAGTGTCACATTCGTGATCTACCACATGACCCAGAGTGTAGAATGCATCCATAGGCAAACAATATCTAAGCACCATGCTTACATAGTGTCAACCACTTAACTCACTCAAGTACTGAGCTAAGAGCTTTGTGAACATATGCATATATTCCATCATCAATCATAACTATATCAAGCATATAACTAGAGCAAACTAGGAACATAATAAATAGCAACATAATATTGAAGTAGCACAAAGTCATAAATATAGAGATACAATGGCTATACTAGTCTCTAGATGGCAGATTCGGAATCCTGAGCAATAGCTCACTCTTCTTGAACTTTGCTAGCTAGCCTATACAAGAAACTTGAAGAATTGGAGCTCTCTTCTCTTCTCTCTAGAAACCCTAATTTTTGATCTAAACTTGACTTAGGGCCACCTCCTCTAGAGGGGGGTAGGGCTAATATATATAGTCCGGAGCGTCCAACATGAGCCCTTGGATCAAACCAACTTAAAGAATGGTGTAGATGCATCCTTGGAGGTGGTGGAGAACTGACATAACAACATGGCTGATAGGTGGGCCCATGGGGGACCGATGGGCCCAGATGGCCCCACATGTCATCCCCTCGCTCTTTGCTTTGGTGACATGGCTTCTGGAGTGTTCTAGAGTCTTCCTATGTTGTTTTCATAGTGGAATTCCATAATTTCTTTTGACTGAATAGGTTCTCCTTGATGGTTTTCTAAAATAACCCTGCTAAAAAGACAGATTCACCAAAACTCATGGAAATTGTTAGTTTAAACCCCTAAGTCTATATTGGTTATCATTTTCATGCATTATTTCATGTTATATTGATGTTTATAATGGATGATAACTACCAGTCAGTAGTCATCGCCACCATTGCCTCTACTGAGGTGATCGACAGGCCTTGGCTTTGTCACTAAAGTTGGCCTGGACCTGCCTCGTCGCTAGTGGCATACTAGGTGGCGATGTCTAGGAGCTCCTATGTCATGCATGGGTTCTTGTGGTCAAGCGCATGGATGAGCTCCTTGTTGCGCTTCTTGGAGAAACACTGGATGTACTCCTAGAGGCTCTCATTGAACTTTTGCTTGCAGTTTCAGAGGTCCCATGAGTTCTCAGGCCAAGTGTACGTACCTTGGAAGTGGCTGATGAAGACCGAACAAAGATCGCCCCAGCAATGGATGCTGCTAGGCTCGAGCTGCTTGAGCCAAGCTCCAGTCAAGCTTGATAGAAGCAGGGTTAGGTACTAGACGGTGAAGTCATCATTGGACCCCCAGCCTTCATGGTAGGGCAGTAGTCCTCTAACCAATGATTTGGGTTGGTCTCACCGTCATACTTGGAGATGTGCATTGGTGGCTAGAAACTCCTAGGGTAGGGAGCCACCTAAATCACTATCCCAAACACCAGGGGCCAAAGTGATCTAGGGCAGGTGCCCCCATCCTGTAGCTTAGGGGTATAGGACTGTGCCTGAGTGTGGTGCCTGGCTTCAATGGTGTCACAGATGTCACGATCATCGCCGATCCGATGGCATGCAGGATGACGCCGAGGAGAAAGGTCACACCTATACTCCTACCTGAGGCTTGGTGCCCCAAGTCTATGACTGATCGAAGCTATTGCTGGAGGTGCCATCGCTACTCCCCCTGCCTGTGGGGTGTGCATGTTGGAGCAATCCTCATTGGGAGTGGACGTCATTTGGGATGGCTGAGAGAGCATGGAACGGCGTCGGGATGCCAAGCTCTTGGCTTGCTGCTCGAGGGCGACACAGAGGAGCCGCTATGCCTCATTCAGCCACTCATTGGTCTTTGGGTCCGGCATGTTGGAGATGTCTTCCAAGCAGTAGGCGATAGCTGCCATGTTGTACACCGCACAGGAAAAAGCAGAGGCCGCTGGGAGCCCCTGTGCGAGCGTATTGGTCATCGCCGAGTGGGTGCGTGGCTCATTGCTGCGCAAGATCCTACCTTTGGCGCTCAACCTCTGCCTCGGTGGCCTCTAGGTCCACCGGCCAAGCCTACAGGTGATACTCTTTGTCTAGGAGGTAGGCCACATGGCTGTGGGGACTCTACTCCGGTGGCGTGAGCCTGGGTGCCTCCTCGACAAGAACCTCACTGTCGATGTGGTAGCACATGCGTGGCGGTGTGTAGTAGTCGATGTCATCAGAGTCATACTCTAGGTTGTTCCCTAAAAGGATCTCAAGGAAGATCTACAACGATGGGTCATCGGTCCCTATCGCATCGGAGAGGATGGCGCTCTGCAGTGCCTTATGACTGATGAGGTGCTCTAGCTCGATCTAGAAGGACGTCACTGCATTCTAGATCCCAAAAGGCACGTCTAGGAGGTAGTACCAGAAGCGGTCAGGCAGCGGGAGCACCTCACCGATGGTGATCTGGTGGTGGACACACCAGCATGTAAAACATCTAGTGATGGTCTGACAGGGTGGGGTTTAGGGCTAAACCATGCTAGATCTATCAGGCTAGGACCTTGAGATCTGCTCCTAGAAGTCCTGGCGGATGGGGCGATGCTAGGGCCCATTGCCCGCCGGTGCAGCCCGTGGAGTGGATGAAGCTTGCCGTAGCAATCGGTGATGTAGGCCAGGCTCCCAAAGTTTAGGACCAGGCCCAGTGTGAAGGCATTGGCCATGATGGAGAACTCATCGGGGAAGCAGACACCGCCGTCTGGGGCGGTGCTGCTTGCTCTGGTGACAAGGCAGGTGGCTCTAGCCACCGTAGAGCCTAAATCGCACTTGATGCTACACCCTACCTGGTGCGCCAGCTATCACGGGGTTTGAACCACGGGAAGCAATCTTGATCTTGTGTGTATTATCCTACAAAATGTCAACAAGAATACCAAAACTCATAGAGCGGATTAGGATGAGGGGTTAGCGGTCAGCCATCCTAAGATTAGTTGTTCTTGAGGTTTAGAAATATTTTTGAATTGGCAGGATTTTAGTTGGATGTCTGTCTAGTATTTTTGGATTTTTTTGATATAATTATATGCATGGTATATTTTTTTATGCTACCATAGTGAATATTCTCATACATGGGAGGTATTCACATGGGGCTTAGGATTTTTATAATGCAATGATGGAATTTTATTTTCTTTTCTAAATGCAATGCTAATGTAGAAAAGTAAACATGCTAAAGTGAAAAATAATTTATATAATGTGATAAAGTAAATATGAATAACTACCAATTTTACCTCTTGGCGAGGGTTCAAAATTTTAAGTCCTCCGGACAGGACTTTTCTCCAGTCTTGTTCATACCTTGGGGCATTTGTCGGTCTCAAAGATGGAGACCTTGATGGTTGCACCTCTTGTGATGGTGACCCTAATGATGGTGCCACCTTTTCCTTCCACACCTGCTTGGTTTATGGACTCGTCTTAGGCGAAGTAGGTTCATCTTTCACAACTTCTTCATATTCCTTCCATTCATTCTTTAGGGATTGATTCTTCAGGCATTGGGACGATCAACGTCTCCTTCTAGAGTGGGTCTTCTTTGGCTGTTCATAAGTGGTATAACTATTAAAATAGCAGCGTACCTTTTCTCCAGGGAATTGGAAGTGGACTTGTCCAGATCTGACATATATGATTGTGTTGGTAGTATTGAGTAACGGTCTTCCAAGGATGATGGGTGTATCATCTTCTTCTTCACCCATGTCTAGAACCATGAAGTCAGCAGGGGCATATTGATCATGTATTTTTACTATGACATCCTTGGCTATTCTCTTCGGAAATCAAATTGATTGGTCCGCCATCTGCAATTGCATATATGTAGGGAACAAAGGTTTGTCCCCAAATAAGTATTCATACGTTAACTTGGACACTATATTGACACCCGACCCAATGTCCCAAAAGGTCTTGTTGAATATTCTTTGTCCAATGGTACACTCGATCATCAACACACCAGGATCATCATTCTTGGTAAGGTATGGTGAAGCGAGTAGGTGGTCGTACTCTGATCAGAGTGTGTTGATCATGTTAATTGATTCTTCTTGTGGCTGCCTAGTCCTAGTCTTCCTTCTTCTTCAGTTGTTCTTCTTCTTATTTATTATTGTCTCTTCGGGCAAGTACGACGTCTATGGAAGACTAGGAGATTGCAAGACATGATTTTTGAAAGAAAACTTCTTCTTTTTGTCCTTGATTGTGAAACAAATCTTAGCACTGTCCGCATAGATGATGGCTTTTGCAGTGCTTAGGAATGGTCAGCCCAAGATAATGGGTGCCCTTACATCTCCACTTGTTTCCAAAACCACAAAATCTACAGGTACGTATGATTTTCCCACTCATACACAGATGTCTTCAAGAATTCCCTTGGGGTGGTAGAGGGATTGATCTGCATGCTGCAAACGCATGTTTGTGTACAACAAAGTATCTCCATTAATTTTAACATCGATTACCTTAGGCATGATGTTGACACTTGCTCTAAAGTCATAGACAACTTCTTGGAATATGTGAGGTCTAATAGCTATAGGGATGACAGGTCTTCTTGGATTACCTTTCTTTTCAAGCAAGGAATAATCTATCCATCCTCCAGCTGATGGTTGTATGCTATAGTATGCTGCATTGTGAATATCGATAAGACTTGCAGTTTCTAGATCTTCCGGTTGCCTCGGAATCTTACCTTTGTCTATTGGAGGAACAATAGCTGCCAGCTGAGCTATTTGTTATTCTATTATTTTTATTAAAGCTATGCTGGTTTTTAATGGCAGAGGAGAAGCAATGCATTCTATTATTTATGTTTTCTAAGATTCTATCATTGGAAGCTAGTTTTCTAGATAAGCCTTTCATTATTTTAGCTTGGCCAGAAATTAACTCTCTCAAGGGTGGTTGATTATTGAAATTATTGTTATTGTTACCTTGATAGTTACCTTGGTAATTCTTCCTTTGTTGTTGATTCCATCCTTGATTCTGTTGAGGATGATAGTTGTTGTTGTTGATGAAGTTCACATCCTCATGAATTTTAGGGCAGTTGTTCCCTAAATGCCTAGTGTTTCCACACTCTTTACATGTCATGTGGGAATCATGAATGTGCATGACTTCTTGCTTCTCATTAGCTCGGTCTTCAAGCTTCTTCATGGGTAGATCCATTTTAGCAAACAACATGTCTACCTCCTTGAGTTGATGCATACCTCCACCTCTCTTGCGCGTTTGAAGACGTTCTTCATTCCAACCTTAGTTGGAGGCCATCTTCTCTATGAGAGATGTTGCACCTAGGATTGTGAGTGACAGGATTTCACCTCCAGCAGCTATATCCATATTCTCACGGGTGCTATTGGTCAACCCGTGGTAGAAAGTCTGCATGAGTAGCCAATTCTCCATCCCATGATGAGGATATTCTGATATGTAATCTTGAAAGCGTTTCCATGCCTCAGGGATAGATTCATCATGTTGTTGTTGGAAACTTGAAATTCTCCCACGTAGAGCATTGGTCTTGCCTATGGGAAAGAACTTTGCTAGAAAGGTAGTGGAGCAGTTATCCCATGTAGTATTTCTAACTTTGTTGGTGTAGAATCATTGCTTTGCCTTCCCCAAGTATGAGAATAGGAAGAGGTGAAGTAATATGGCTTCTTTGGAAACTCCTTTGATGGTGAAAGTGCTACAGATCTCTAGGAAGTGTTGAACATGAGCACTTGCATCTTTATGTGCCTCTCCACAAAACTGGCTAGCTTGCACCATGTTGATGAGAGCTGGATTGAGTTCAAATCCATTGTCTCCAACATTAGAGTTGATGTGGTAGCATAGGCATGGAGGGGCATAGCAGTCAATGTCATTAGAGTCGTACTCTAGGCCATTCCCTAATAGGATCTCAAGGAAGGTGTGTAGCGAGGGGACATCGGTCACGGCCGCACTGGAGAGGATGGTGCTTCTTGGCACATCGTGACTGATGAGGTGCTCTAGATCCATCTAGAAAGACGCCGCCATGTTCTGGATCTTGAAAGGTAGGTTTGGGAGGTAGTGCCAAAAGCGACCAGGCAGTGGGAGCACCTCACCGGTGGCGATCTAGTGGTGGACATTGGCCAACATGTAAAACATTTTGCATCTGTCCGGCATGGTGGGGTCCAGGCCCAAACTGTGCTAGATCTGTGAGGCTAGGACCTTGAGGTCTGCTCCTAGAAGTCTCAGTAGAGGGGGCCACACCAGGGGCTCGTTGTCCACCAGCATAGCCCCATGGAGTGGATGAAGCTCGCCATAGCAGTCGGCGACATAGGCTAGGCTCCCGAAGTTGAGGACCTAGCCCAGAGCAAAGGTGCTAGTCATGACTAAGAACTCATTGGGGAAGCGGACACCGCCACCTAGGGCGGTGTCACTTGCTCCAATGATGAGGCGGGTGGCTCCAGCCACCATGGAGCCTGAGTCACACTTGATGCTGCCCCTACCTGGTGCACCAGCTATCGTGGGGGTAAGAACCATGTCATGCATAGTTGTTTGAGTCAGTGTTAGAGTACGGGTCTCCGGTGGATTGAAGAACACAAGAATCACAAAGAGGACACAACAGTTTATCCTGGTTTAGGACAATCGATGCCCTATGTCCAGCAACTGATGATCCTTTTACTCAAAAGCCCCCAAAATCTAGGAGTTACAACAGAGTGTAGAGAGAGATTTGATAGGGGGTTAGCTCAGTGCTAATCTGAAGGTTGCCTCACCACCGGTGGAGTCTTCCCCTCGTTGGAGAGGAGGAAGACAATAGGATGAGGTGGAGGAGCTCTCGATGCCCCTCCTATGGGTTGCTCTGCTCTCGGTGTTGAGCAGAAGCAGATGGAATGGAATTTCTTGGGTTCCTTCCCCCCTAGGCCTGACCTTATCCCTTATATAACGAGATAGGATGGGTACATGGCTGTTTGGGGAGATGAGTCTATGGTCTACATGCTCTAGAGTCTAGGGGGGTCTTACAGTGGTGCTCTATGGACTGTGGCAGTGTTGTGGAGCCAAAGAATCCTTGGGCATCGTCTACCTGCTCTGTTCTAACACTCTACGTGCTAGGCTATGTCAGCTTGGACTAGCCTCCCTAGGTGGACCTTCTAGAGTCTTCTTGGTGATGAAGGAGGTTGGCTCTAGGGGCTGACGCATGGGCCTGAGAGGCACCTAGCCCCTAAGGCCATGGGATGCTTATCTTCTTGTGTCATGACCCGTGCATGACCCTATCGCGGAAGTGGCCGGCAAGGCCACACACATAGCACGGTGTCTGGGAGCCCTCGAGCCTCGATGGCTTGGGGCTTGTCTTCTTGCACTTGGGCCTTGGCTGGTGTCACAAGCTGAGCAGGAGCTAAGGCCTTAGCTCTAGTGTGTCATCAATCAGGAGCCTTAGGACTGGGCGAGCCTTCGAGCCCTGTGCAGGGGCTATGCCATGCCTAGGCTCAGCCAGGTTTCTTTGTCGGAGGGTGCGCACGAGTGTACCCGATAGGTATAGCCCCTGATCCCCTGATCGATCCTGGAGGGGTCGGTCGGGGGTCCCTTTGGTCAGAACCATTGATCCTAAGGCTCAACATACCCATATGTTAGGATCTCATCTGTTCCTTACTACTATCTTATCTTGATCTTGCTTGTTCCAAAAGATGCATTTGGTTCCAATCACATTATGATCCTTAGGCCTCTCAACTAACTCCCATACTTAATTTCTTGTGAAGTTGTTTTAGCTCTTCATGCATAGAATTCATCCAATCAATATCCTTCAAAGCTTCATCTATCTTCTTTGGTTCAATGGATGACACAAATGAGAAATTCTCACAAAATGATGCCAATCTTGATCTTGTTTGCACACCTCTTGAGATATCACCAATTATTGAGTCCAATAGATGATCTCTTGCAACATTTGTTGGTTGGAGCATTTGAACTTGATTGCTTACACTTGGTTGGCCATTTGGTTGAGATGATGAACTAGCCACTTGTTGTTGATCTTGCACTTGAGTACCACTTGTACTAGCTTAATTTTTATCATGAGAAGCACTAGCTTGCACATTTGAGTTAGAGAGCACTTGATTATGATCATATTCAACATCAATCACCTCTCTAGGCCTTATATTACCAACATCCATCTTCTTCATTGTATTTGCTAATTGAGTGCCTCTCACGTCATTTAGATTCTCATCTTCCTCTTAGGAACTGTTGGTTTTCATCAAATTCAACACCATGCACCTTCACAAGAGTACCACTAGCCAAATTCCAAACTCTATAAAGCTTGCTAGTAGTGGAGTAACCAAGCAAGAAGCCTTTATCATACTTTTCAAACTTTCTCAATCTAGTGCCTTTCTTCAATATATAGCATTTGCAACCAAAAACCTTAAAATATGCAATGTTGGGCTTTCTTCCATTCAAGAGCTCATATGGTGTCTTCTCCATCATTGGGTGACAATAGAGGTGGTTGCTATAATAGCAAGCCGTGTTGATTGCTTGGCCCAAAATGAATAACTCACATTGTACTCACTCAACATTGATCTTACCATGTCAATCAAGGTTCTATTCTTCCTCTCAACAAGGTCATTTGATTATGGAGTGTACTTGGCCGAGAATTGATGTCTAATTCCAAACTCGTCACACAACTCATCAATTCTTATATTCTTGAACTCACTACCATTTTCACTTCTCACTATCTTGATGGTTGTTTCAAACTCATTATGTATTCTCTTGATGAATGTCTTGAAGGTTGCAAACACATCACTCTTATCAATAAGAAAGAACACCCATGTGTATCTAGTGAGATCATCCACTATCACAAATCCATATTTATTTCCACCAATGCTAGTATATATGGTTGGTCCAAATAAGTCCATGTGCAACAACTCAAATGCCTTAGATGTGCTCATCATGCTCTTCTTAGAATGTGTGTTACCAACTTGTTTTCTAGCTTAACATGCAGTACATAGCTTATCCTTCTCAAATGTGACATCTTTCAAGCCCCTTACTAGATCATGCTTAATCAATTTGTTCAATTGTTTCATTCCAACATGACCAAGCCTTCTATGCCATAACCAACACATGCTAGACTTAGTGAGTAAACATGTTGACAATTGAGTTTCACTAGCATTGAAATTAACCAAGTATAGATTCTCATATCTAAATCCTTTGAATACCAAGTTAGAGCCATCTACACTTATGATCTCTACATCATCCACACCAAATATGCACTTGAAACTAAGATCACACAATTGAGCTACCAATAATAGGTTGAAGTTCAAGCTCTCTACTAGTAGCACATTGGAAATGCTGAAGTCAATGGATATTGCAACCTTACCAAGCCCTTTGACCTTGCCTTTGCCATTACCACAAAATGTTATACTATCAATCCCATTGCTATCACTTGTGTTGATTGAATTGAACATTCTTGAATCACCAGTCATGTGTTATGTACACCTACTATCAAGCACCCAATGCATTTCTCTGGCTTTATAATTGACCTACAAAAGAAGATCAATTCTTTTTAGGTACCCAAACTTGCTTGGGTACTTGAAGGTTAGTAACTAAGCTCTTTGGTACCCAAATGGCCTTCTTCTTTAGGCCCAACAAGGATGTACCAATGAACTTAGCCTTTACACCATTAACACCCTTGGTAAGCAAATAACAAGAATCAAACTTAATTGAGGATACATTAGCATGTGATTTCTTCTTCTTGCAATCATGCTCTTTATGACATACTTGCTTACAACTATAGCAATACCAACTATTGTTCTTCACAAAACTAGTCTTGTGAGGAGCAAAGGTGGCCTTGCCCTTCTTGGGGGTATAGCCCAATCCCTCTTTGTAGAGAGATGCTCTTTGGCTACCCAAGCACATAAGCAAGCGGTCCTCACCACCATAGGCCTTGCCTAAGGTGCGAGTGAGCTCATTGACCTCCTTCTTGAGGGTCTTATTCTCAACCATTAGTGAGGCATCACAAGTGAAACCATCACCAGTAGGTGAGGTGGAAGTGCTATAAGAAGGGTTAGTAGAAGCAACAATAATGGGCTTGTAAAAAGATTCATCAAGAATATCATAAGTTAGGCCCATATCACATAACATAATCACTTGCTCCTTCTTGGCTTCTTCGAGGAGAGAGGAGTGAGCTTTTTCAAGCTTAGCGTGAGCCTTTGCCAAGCTCCTCATGGTCTTCCTTTAGACTCTCATGAGAAGCATTTAGCTAAACAAAGGATTGCTCAAGAGATTTGACCCTCTTGCGCAATTCTTTGCACTCCTTTCTCTTTATCTCAAAGTAAGTATGGACTTGCTCCAACATGTCCATGAGCTCCTCCTTTGTGTACACCTCCTCCTCATCATCACTCCTATAATCATCACTTTCATAATCATCATTGTCACTCACATCACATTTTACCCGTGGTAGTCTTTGGCATAAGGCAAGTCGATGGAGTGTCGAAGATGAAAGGCTTGTTGTTGATGGCGATGCTTGCTAGTCTCTTCTTGAGAGACTTCTTGTCGTCATCGCTAGAATCATCATCATCATCCGATGAGCCATCACTATACCAAGTGACCACATAGCCTTCTCCCTTCTTCTTTTTCTTGAATGACATCTTCTTCTCTTTCTTTTCCTTCTTCTCCTTTTTTTCTTTCTTCTTGTCATCCTCATCATTATCACTATTGTAGGGACAATTTGCTATAATGTGATCCTTGCCCTTGCACTTGTAGCATCTCCTCACATACTCCTTATTGTGATCTCTTCTCTTTCTTGCACCATAGCCCTTCTCCTTCATGAATTTGCCCATCTTATGTACAAAGAGAGCCATAGCTTCATCATCAATGTCACTGGCATCTTCATCTTCACTTGATTCTTCTTTCTTTGACTTGCCCTTATTATTGGATGAGGTGCTAGCCTTGAATGCCACACTCTTCTTCTTCTTGTCTTCATCCTTCTTTTCATCTTGGTTAACCCCCTTCCTTTCCACACAGTATGTCTCTTGTGTCATGGCATCACCTAGTACATGGTTAGGGGTTCGTTGCTTCAATCCTCCTCTTGTGATGAGCATTCTCAACATCTGAAACCTTGGAGGTAAGCACATCAAGAACCGTTGAGAGACATCATCATCATTGATCTTCTCACCCAAAGCCTTCAAGTCATTGACAATCACTTGCAATGTATGGAACATCTTCGGAATGCTCTCATCATCCTTCATCTTGAAGCTTATCAACTTGTCCTTGAGAATGTACAACTTGGCACTCTTGACCGCTGGTGTGCCCTCATATGTTTCCTCCAACCTCTCCCATACTTCATCAGCTCTTTCACTATTCTTGATTTGCTCAAACACCTTTGAGTCAATGGTATTGTAGATGGTGTTGAGAGTCATTGTGTTGCATTACTTGTTTGCTTTGTCATTGTTGGTGAGATTGGTGGGATCAATAATCACATAATCATTCTCGTTCACATCCCACACTTGATCATTGATTAAACCAAGGTACATCTTCATCTTTCTCTTCCAATAATAGCATGTGCCATCAAAGAACGGTGGTTTGCCCCCCACATGGTTGAACACAACTTGAGCCATCTTTTGACACCGAGGTTGTTAAGCCTTAAATCAAATGGTGACCATGGTTCTGATACCACTTGAAATGTCTTAAATGACTAGAGGGGGTGAATAGCCTATAAAAATCTCTACAAATACACTAGAGCATAAGGTTAGTAACTGAAATAGCGATATGCAATTTTGCTCTAGCTCTACAAGGGTTGCAAGCCACCTATCCCAACAATTCTAGTTGATATGATCTCTAAGCACACACACAACTAGGTCACTACTCTCTAAGCTAGTGAGCTCTCAAAGACTAACTAAAGAACCTTACTAACCAAATTAACAAGCTCTTAAGACTAGCTACACTAAAGAGCTTGGACTAGGCAAGAATGTAAATAATGTAAATACAAGAGAGTGTAGGGTGATTATACCCCCGTGGCAAGAGAGATGAACCAAACAATGAATACCGATTCAATCATCGGGAGAGATCCAATGCACAAGAGACAATCAATTTTTCTCCCAAGGTTCACGTGCTTGCCGGCACGCTAGTCCCCATTGTGTCGACCAACACTTGGTGGTTTGGTGGCTAATAGGTATCACACACCTACCCAACACTTGGCGCCGCAAGAACCTACCTACAAGTGAGGTAACTCAATGACAAGAGCAATCCACTAGAGTTACCTTTTGGTGCTCTACAGGGAAGGTACAAGACCCCTCACAATCACTGGGAGATGGCCATGACTAATCACCAACTCATGCCAATGCTCCTCCACTGCTCCAAGTTGTCTAAGTGGCAGCAACCACCAAAAGTAACAAGAAATCCGTAGCCACAACGATCCCCAAGTGCCACTAGATGCAATCACTCAAGCAAATGCACTAGGAATCACTCCCAATCTCACTATGATGATGAATCAATGATGGAGATGAGTGAGAGTATTTGCTTAGGCTCACAAGGATGTATCATAGGTGAAAATGTGCAAGAAAGTGAGCCCAAGGTGCCCCAAGTCTATTTATAGACCCCCCTCAAAAGATACAACCATTGGTGCCTCGGGTGGTGATCGGACCCAGCGACCGGACCTAGCCTAGAGTCTAGTCCTAGTGGGTCTGGTCGGTCATCCAACCAACTAGAAGTCGCCACATCTATCCTGATTTGAATTCGACTATTGCCTCCCATGCGCATGGACGACCGAACCCATAGCTCGATAGACCAGACCCATCGTCACCCAGAGTTCAGTGACTTCCAGTAAGCCCCCAGAGCGCTAAAACATGACCAGACCAAGTCTGGTCCTGATAACTAGACCCAAGTTAGGGTTTGACCCTCACACTTGTCTTGCTAGTGTGCTCTTATTAGTTGATGACTAGACCCACCAGTCGGGATGACCGGACCCACCGATCACCAGAGTCCGGTCACGTCGATTTTCATATAGAAAGGGTTTTTGACCCTCAGATCGAGTCTGGTCCTTGCCTTCTAACCCAGGCGTAGGGTCCAGTTCTCCTATGCATGATATGTAGTCCCCTGTGCACCACGCTCGACACTATGTTAATGTCACCCTTCAACCAGACCCAATGACCAGAGTCTACTCGCACCCGCGACCTAGGTCCGGTTCTCAACATGCCCTTTACCGTGCCACCGCACTGACCAGACTTAGGCTGGCTAGGGTCTAGTCCTAGTAGAGCCAAGGCCTGGTCCTAGACCAATAGTTCCTTTTCTTTTTTCATCTCCTCAACGTCTTCACCCTTGCTTCCAAGTTGCTAACTACAAAGTGTAGAACTTGTGTGCACGTGTGTTAGCATTTTATAAAGCATTTCACAAGGGTCAATTGTTAGCACAATAGGTCCCTAATGCATATGCAAGAATCATGTCATCTAGTGGCACTCGATAACCACTTAGCCAAAGATTTCCCCTCCTTATAGTATGGCTATCGATCATAAATACACTCACACCCTCTATGGTGTCTTGAGTGCCAAAAACAAAAACATATTTGATACCTTTGCCTTGATCAATCTTGTTTTTGTTTTCTCTTTCTTCTTTTCCAAGTCATAGCACTTGATCTTCAAGTTTGGCCACCACCATCAACATGACACCATCTAGCTCCACCACTTGGCTTTGGACCATCCTTTCTTGTCTAAACACTTAGCTCAAGAATTAGTCCATAGGTCGCATCAGTTATCCAAAACCAAACTAGGGCTTTCACATGGCCGAGCCATGGCTATAAGAAGCCCTACCTAGTCCTTCGCAACCCTAGACCACCCTTCAGTTGCACCATGAGAACCCCCACCAAGCCAGAGAGGAGGGTCAAGAGAAAAGAAAGGAGGCACCGTCGCTGTGAAGCCATCGCTGTGGAGGCGCCATGGAGCCACTACCGGAGCCGAGGACAATGCCTCAATCATCTTTAGTGACATAGTAGCTTGACACGACACTACACTGACTCATCACTATGTCGCCTCGCCACTGCACCATCATCCTAGCCCCCACAAGCCCCACGGTGAGCCTACTACACCTGCCTCATCTGTTGGCGTGCACTCACCCATCTGGGAGGCCCAAAGGTTGAGCTTTTGCCCATCACCAAGCACTACACATGCATGTGCACTTGCACAGGCTATAGCATGGTGATGTTGAGCCGCCTACGCTTAGGAATGCCCATGCTAGCACACTACATCCGCCGCACCCTCATGGCTAGACCCTGCCATGGCGAGCCCTGTTTCGGTCACTCTGAGCCAATAGAGGTAACATTGCCTCCATGAAAAAATTGACCTCATCAAGGGACACACACCACACCAGCCCATGCTAGCAGAGATGCCTAGAGCCACTAGTCATGTTCGCGATGCTGGCGTGGCTATGCGCCCATGGCACCACCATGTCGATGCTGTTCCCATAAATCTTGGCCATCTCGCTCGATGAGGAGGGTCTGATGACATCCATTGTGACCCCGCTAGTCTAGCCATGTAGATGGTTGGCCCTAAGATCTACCCTAGCCCTTGAATTGATGGAGCCGAGCGCTCGCTAGAGTTCCACCATCGTTGTTGTCATGGAGCGGACTTCGCCAACCCAAGGACACACCATGACCCTTGGATGAGTTAGAAAGGCCTTGCGAGCCTTGGTTGCACATGCCATAGAGCCGCGATGCCTGTCCCATCACCATGGTTGGCCATACCGATCTCTATGACACCGCCTTTAGGTTGCTGTCGCCTTCATCAAAGCACTAGTGGACCCTAGGAATCCATAGGAGCCCCATCAAGCCTCGCCGAGCCCTAACGTGCACCTTGCCATCAGTAAGACCTTTTGAGGACCTATGTCGAACACTTTGGGGATGAGGAGCAAGAGGCTCTTCCTGTCCTATTTGCCTAAACATGCACTGGTGCACCGTGCACCGTGTGCACTAGCCTAGTGTTGACCTAGCCCATCGTGGACCAGCCTATGGTCTACGGTAGATAAACCTCATGGCCACTCTAAACTGGCCACGTGAGCCAAGCCTAGTAGAAGCCTAGCTCGACCACATGGCTAGCCCTAGGCGCTGACACATGTCTATGGTAGAACCGCTCAAAATAACATGCTTTCGGAGGCGCTCATCTTGCACTAGGCACTAAGCACCTCGAAACTGAGCTACATCGAACAGTTCTGTCAAGCACACCCCAATGGAGAACTCGAAACAATCCACGTTTTACATCTAGAATCTAATAATAAGTACGAGCTTACAATACTTAGTCTATTTCATACAATAAGAGTTCTTGAAAATTATTTATTATAGTAATAGAGTTTAGAGTGTGATAATTAAACAGCGGAATAAAAATAATCATCTATCAGAAATGATACAAGGATCCGTCTATGCCCACCAGAAGAATCCTCCACACAAGAGCTACTCCTCAAGCTGCATCTACAACAGGGGTAAAATAAACCTTGAGTACACAATGTACTTGCAAGACTTAGCCGACTAGTTAGAATAGTTTCCCAACTCTCAAGGATATGATAGGCAATATGGGTTTGCTGTTTTCTTTTTGTTTGCGGAAAGCATTACTAATAGTTCATCCTTATAGTCAAGTTTTATTAGCAGTCATGATTACTTCATTATCTAACCATTCTAGGTAAGCACCTGTTCTACTTTCAAGCAAGGGTTAAGCAATCAGAACTATTTCACCATCTTTCATCTTCCAGTTCTTACTACGGTGCTAGACCATAGCCAAGTCGTACCGTCTCATGGAAACAACGATTTGCGAACCAATGTATCCCACCTGGGTATTCCAAAACACATGCCCCGTTTGTACCCCATGTACAAACAAGACCAACCCATTCCACTCCTGTCATGGGGTCTAGGTCCTCGTCCAAACTTGGACTCCAAGCCCCCACACTTGAGACCCGGTCTCAACATGGTGCTTAGACCTCCACCTTTCCTCTTCTCCAATCAGTCAATCTAGAAAGAGCCAGAACCCATGACAAGAGCGTAACAGGCCTTCCCGCTCCTATAAGCAAGTATGTGTTTAGGATAATAAGTCTATGACCTGACTACCATCCACAGCAACTGACGGTCCTTAATCGATACGAACAGGGAAAATAGTGTAACCAAGCTAAGCCACGTTGGCCGCGAGACACAACCTGTTACACCCACCAATACCCATACCATATCCCTGCCCTATCTCCATTCTTCCTTTCATTATTTTATTATGAGAGTAATAATAATCCCCTATTGTGAGCAACGACAGGTTACTCATGCTACCGATGACCTAAGCATAGCATCTACTCAAACCTACACTAGTAATACTCATAGGACAGGTATATCTATGCATGGGGTTTCCCTAAAATTCCTGTAACGTAAATGCACAACACATATATATACGGTGAATTATAAAATAGAGGTTATGCACCGGGGCTTGCCTTGGGCAGGTGCGGTGTCAGTTGAGTCAGTCAGTGGTAGCTCTAGGACCTCCTCCTACATGAGAATCTCCTCCATGTACTCCTCGATGATCTCCTCAAACTCATGATCACCAGTGGTCACAATCTCCGTCAACTCATTCTCTACATGCATGCGATGATGATGCAACACTTAGCATTTAGGCAACAACAACTCTTAAAATAAGAAGATGCAAACTAAGCTACCAAGATAGCTCTAATGACTAAGATACTAAGCTAACTATCATTTTCATCAAGCAAAGTGTTGGGTTCAACTAACAAATCCTTAGCTTGGTAATTTAAGGATATATCTTTATTTCTACTACTGATTTAATGTATATTGAAACAAAGAGCATTTAACTACCCTAATGCTTAGTCTATTCTAAAGCTACAAAAATTATAGTGAGCACATAATAATATAATGAAACTGCTGTAAAAATTTTAGGATCAAAACTATCATCAATTCACTACAATAATTCCTACAATAATTAACATAATATTATTAAGCATTCTCAAATGATTTAATAGCTCTAAATGTCAACACATATAAATATAAACTAAATACACCAACAGATAGAGCACAATTTTAGGAACCTAACAAAATTTGTTTCACAATTTTTGGACACCAACATAATTTTATATTAATTACCAAAGATTAGCTCAAAAATTAAATTAGAAAACTATTTCTAATTCCTTAGGAAAACGAAAAGTGAATCTCCCGCATGGCCTATTGGCGTGGCCCACGCAAGGCTAGCCCGCTCGTGAGGCGGCCACCAGAGGCTCATGCTGGCCCATCGGTCGGGCTGACCTTCGACTACGGTCCAACCGCCTACACCAAGCAACAATGCGAGGCGGCAGGACATGCTGAAGCGAGCTGCAGCGACGCGAGGCCGTCTGCGATGGTGGAGCGGCTGCCCCGATGAACCCAAGCACCTAAGAACCTAACTAGGTAGCGAGGGAGCATCAATAGACTACTGTGGACCTAGTCGAGGTGACGGTTGGGGTGGAGGATGGCGGAGGAGGTGTGGCCACGTGCGGCCGAGCCATGTGGCGACACACTGTGGTGGCGCGGTCACGTCAGCAGCGATGGGGAGGCGCTAGTGGTTTCACTGGCATGCGCAAGGTGGAGAGGGAGGCAAGACGAAGCTAGTGGTGTAGGTGAATTGGTTTAGGAGGGATGGT
This sequence comes from Miscanthus floridulus, assembly GCF_019320115.1. Taxonomy (NCBI): domain Eukaryota; kingdom Viridiplantae; phylum Streptophyta; class Magnoliopsida; order Poales; family Poaceae; genus Miscanthus; species Miscanthus floridulus. Next base: position 4,188,209 of record NC_089591.1, on the reverse strand, counting down.
AGGAGGGCTGCCCTCGTCCATGGTCGGACATGGCCTTATCAGCACGGTGGCGGGAAATGCACCAAATTGGAGCTTGTTAGTGCCTTCTTCATGGCTGGGTGGGGTCGGGCAGTGAGAGAACTTAATGGTGAAGCCATAGACATGCTGAATTAAATGGAAGTGTTCACTCGGTGGCCAATTGGATGGCACGGCTCGATGGCGGCAATAGAAGGAGAGAGAGAGACAAGGTGACATGTGGGCTCATCTCGGTCTTGCCTTGGCAGGACATGGCTGGCATGATCTAGGTGCGATGTGCACGCAGATGCAATGGACAAACACGTACGTCCATGACCAGCATGGCCCACATGGCCACAGTGCCAAAAATTGCAGGGCGACGACGAGCTCAACCACGTGCGCGCGGCAGTGATGGCATCAAACTAGGTCGGCAATGGCATAGAGGTGTAGAGGGAGGCACAGACATGATGGTGAGGCAACGGCACTAGCAGCAGCTACGTCGTGGCGTGGGGCAGATCGGCAGTGCGGCAGCATGGTGAGGCAGGCTGCAACGTAGCTTGGCCGTGCGAGCAGCAGCAGTGGCTCCACGTGGCAGAGCCAGTGGTGTCCAGGCCAGGGCAGTCACAGTCAGACATGCACGGCAGCATGCATGCATGTGTAGAGCGAGCAGGCGTGGCGATGTCGCACCCCCGAGACATCATGACCGTGCTCACCCGGTAAACTAGCCCAAAATCATGTCTTGCATGAATTTTAAAGCGCCTATAAAAACTAAACTGTTGCTCTAGAACCTAAACCATCTTCACCATGCTCCAGAGGGGATATGAGGCTACCAACCCGTGCTAAAACATGACACCACCTCCTAACTCAATTTCACAAAATAAATTGGCAAACATTGCATTGTCTAGCTGTCAACATACTTGAAAATTTTCCAAATTTTTGAGCTAAACTTGATTCCAAATTGCATTTCTAGGCTATTAGAAATGTTGGCTAGCATGGTTATTTTTCCATGGCAAGTATTTCATTATCATCTACAAAGTTCATATTCCAAACTTTATTTAGCGCCACATATATGTTCTATAGCATTTTTGTTCAATAAAAATTAATTTTAAACCCTAATTGGTACATATGAGTTATTGAATAGCTTATCATTTAACATTTTTATTGATCATCTGAAGTTACAAAAATGTTATCTACACATTCCATCACATACATTATCACATAAACATGATGCTCATGACATGATTTAGTAGTTTGTTTAGGGCATAACACCGAGGGTGTTACAACTCTACCCCCCTTAAACAAAATCTCATCCTGAGATTTCATGTGTATTCCTAGTGTGGGAAAGAGATAAGAAATAAATTTCAATTTACATAATTACCTTGGTGAACTAGAAAGGAGATGGGGATAATGCTCTAGAATATAACTCTCTTGTTCCCAAGTTGCTTCGTCCTCCGAATGATTTTGCCATTGGACTTTATAGAATTTTACCACTTTGTTCCTAGTGACTCTCTTTTTCATCCAAGATTTTGATAGGGTGCTCAATATAAGAAAGATCAGGTTGGAGAGAGAATCCTTCAATTTCCACCACTTCATCGGGAACCCTCAGACACTTCTTTAACTAGGAAACATGGAATACATTATGGGCTGCTGACAAAATATCTAGGAGTTGGAGACGGTAAGCAACAGAACCACACTGCTCCAAAAATTTAGAAGGTCCAACATAACGAGGAGCTAACTTCCCACAGACTCCAAACCGATGCGCACATCTCATCGGGGATACCTTTAGGTACACATGGTCATCAACTTCAAACTACAAGGGTCTTCTCCTCTTGTTCGCATAAGCTTTCTACTAGTTCTGAGACACTTTCAAATGACTCTGAATAACACTGACTTGCTCTCTTGCTTCCTTTATGAAATCAGGTCCAAAGTAACCATGGTCACCCACTTCAACCTAGTTAAGAGGTGTCCTACATTTCTTGCCATACAAAGGCTCAAAAGGTGCCATTTGAATGCTCTCTTGATAGCTATTGTTATAGGAAAACTCAGCCAAAGTCAAGCATTCGTCCCATTTTTGTAGATAAGAAATGGCACAAGCTCTCAACAAGTCGTCAAGTACTTGATTGACCCTTTTTGTCTGACCATCAGTTTGTAGATGATAAGCTAAACTTCTGAGGAGACAAGTACCAAGACATTTCTAAAGTTGCTCCTAGAAATGAGAGACAAAGACTAACCCTCTATCGGAAATGATGGTAAGAGGAACTCCATGTAGGGTCACAACCCGATCAAAATACAACTTGTCATACTTCTTGGCTGAATACCTTATATCTACCGAGAGAAAATGAGCAGACTTGGTGAGGCAATCCACAATGACCTAAATAGAGTCATAACCCTTTGCCGTGCAGGTCAAACCCACAACAAAGTCCATGGAAATATCCTCCCATTTCCAAACAGGGATAGGCAAGGGCTATAGAAATCTAGGCGTACGCATATGGTCTGCCTTAACCCTTTCACAAATGTCACATTCTGAGATGTATTTGGTAATATCCTGTTTCATATTTGGCCACCAATACAAGTGACACAAATCATGATATATCTTGTTACTTCCCGAATGAATGGATAATTTGGAGTCATGGGCTTCATCCAAAATTTTTCTCCTAAGCTCATCACTTGAGGGAACCACGCATCGGTTCTTGAACTTCACCACACCTTGATCATCAATACTAAAATGAGTACCACACCCTTAGGCAATTAACTTCTTAATATGTGGAATTCCCGAAGCATCTTGCCTTTGCTCTATAATAATTTGCTCAAGTAAATCTAAGACTAGAGCAATATGGGCAAACACGTCAGAATGGGTGAGGGACAAAGATTCTTCATCAACTTGATGCGACTTCCAACTTAAGGCATTAGCTACCACATTAGCTTTTCTAGGGTGATAATGAACTTCTAAGTTATAATCTTTGATTAACTCAAGCCACCTCCATTGTCTCATGTTCAGCTCGGATTGAGTGAAACTATATTTGAGACTCTTGTGATCTGTGTAGATATGCACTTTATTTCCCAACAGGTAATGTCTCTAAATTTTTGGAGTGTGCACAACTGCAGCTAGCTCTAAATCATGGGTGGGATAATTCAACTCATGCTTTTTTAGATGACATGAAGCATAAGAGATCACACGTCTGCCTTGCATAAGCACACATCTCAGTCTAGTTCTAGAGGCATCACAATACACATGAAACGGCATATCAATATCTAGTTGGGCAAGAATAGGAGCAGAGGTAAGAAACTTCTTTAGGGCTTGGAAAGCTTCTTCATAAGCTAGACTCCATACAAACTTGATATCCTTCTAGAGCAACTTGGTCATTGGTTGAGCTATTTTGGAGAACTCGGGATGACGTGCCGATAATAACTAGCAAGACCAAGGAACTGACGAATCTAATGCACCGACTTTGGAGATTTCCAATTTAACACATCCTACACCTTGCCTAGATCCACAGAGATGTCGTCAGGTGTCAGGACATGTTCCAAGAACTGTACTCAATCCAACCAAAACTCACACTTGCTAAATTTGACATGCAACTTGTGTTCCTACAATCGAGTCAGGACTATGCGAAGATGTTGTTCATGCTCTTCATTGTTCTTAGAATATATCAATATGTCATCAATGAACACCACTTCAAACTTGTCTAACTCTGGCATGAAGACTGAATTCATGAGATACATGAAGAATGCAGGAGCATTGTTGAGACCAAAAGACATGACTAGGTACTCATAGGGCCCATACCTAGTAGAGAAAGTTGTCTTTGGTATATCTTGTAGCTAGATCTTAATTTGGTGATACCCAAAACAAAGATCAATCTTTGAAAACACCTTGGCACAAGCCAACTGATCGAACAAAGTATCAATATGAGGTAAAGAATACTTGTTCTTAATGGTTACCATGTTGAGAGGGATATAATCCGCACACATCGAAGAGTGTCATCCTTCTTCTTAACAAAAATAGCTGGACAACCCCATGGTGAAGAACTTAGATGGATAAATCTCTTCTCTAATAATTCTTCTAACTGTTTCTTCATCTTAGCCATTTCCTTTGGAGCCATGTAGTAGGGACACCGTGAAATAGGAGCAGTACCCTGTTCTAACTCAATGGCAAACTCCACATCCTGATCCGGTGGTAACCCAGGTAGATCCTCAGGAAAGACATCCAGAAACTCACATACCATAGGAATAGAAGCAAGGTCAGGAGAAGCTTCAGCATGAGCAACAACTGGTAGGATGGAAACTAAAGACATAAGGAGAGACATTCTATTCTCAGAAGAAGGAAGCTTTAACTCAATAATTCTTTGCCTAAGGTTCAAGACTACCCCATAGTTTCTCAACTAGTTCATTCTCAGAATTGCATCTATGCCTTGACCAGGCAGCACCATGAACTGGAGACGATAAGAGTGAGTTGCTAACACTAGTCTCACTATGTCCGTGAGAGTTTTAATGCACAACTACGCACCTAGGGTTCTGATTCTATAGGCAATAGTAATAGCCATAGTAGATATATTGTACCTTTATGCAAACCCCATACTCATGAATGAATGTGATGCACTAGAATCAAATAATACATATGCTGGGTGGGAATCCATGGTGAACATACCAACCTTCACAGGCTCTCCCTACAGGATCTCCTCGGCCTCAGTGAAGTCAACCTGTCCTGAGCGGCTCATAGGCACCTTCTTCCTGATGATAGTTCTCTTGACCAAACGAGAGTTGGCTGAAGGTTGAGAAGACTAGGGTGGCTCATTCTGAGGTCACTCTTGGGCATAGTGACCTTCCTTGACACACTTGAAACAAGCACTCGACTTGTTCCCCTATCCCTAACAAGGCAGAACCTACTATCCCTAAGGCTGCTGCACCTGCTGAGTAGGTGCATGGTACTGAGTGGGAGGTGCCTGGTGAGTTTGCTAAGTCTGGCGAGACGATTGTCCACCCGGAGAGTGATAGGACACCCTCCTCACAACCTGTACCTTCTGAGACTGTGGGTGACTAGAAGATCTAGTGATCACCCTCTTGTGCTTCCACTCAGCGATGAAGTCCCTCCATAGCAATGGCATCATTCATCAAAGCACCAAAGGTCTAATTGCCCCTGTTGACACAGAATTTCGTCCCGTGCCGAGGACACACGCAGCAAGCTGGAAGGGTCCGCTCGATGGAGCAGATCCGCCTAGCTTCAGCATAGGGGTGGTCAATCCTATGCAATCCTCCTAAGGTATGCTAGTCAATTTGACCCTGCAATTGACAAGGAGAGAAAGTTCATTAGTAATTAAGGGCAGAACTTGCCGGTGTTGCTAAACAGTTCCGAATGTATGGCTGTGAGAGCCAATATGAAAGGAAATCGGCTAAATAGCCGATTCTAGTATATTCATGAGAATAAGTCAGTTAGAGCTCATGGGGTCATGAGAATCGGTTATCATTCAGGATAAACATCATTTAAACGGATATTAATCAATGGCAATAAGATATCAATGATGATCGGTCCATACTGAGCCAATGATTACGAGTAACCGAACTCTTTTTTATATAAGGAAACAATTTAGCATCACTTAATTGTTTAATAAAGATAAATCTAATGAACATGTTAGATCTCATCCATCACCATGACCAGTGGGGCATGAGGCAGAATTATGCAGGCCGTAGAAACAACAATAGACTCGATGACCCTAACTCATTACTAATATCAGTGGGGCATGAGGCAGAATCATGCAGGCCATAATACAATAACAAGATCATGGGGCTAACACATCTTTCAACTTATCTCTACTTCAATGATCTTGTGATGTGAACTGTTCATAAAAGCATTCGATATCGGCTAAACAACCGATTCAGGCATAGCGCACAATTAAGGTCCTATCTTCTCAGGAATGGGTCTATCAACCAACGATCCCCACTCCATGATGCCAATAGTGGGACGAGAAGCAGAATCCCATAGGCCATGATGACGGGCCATGAAACGGATCTCGCTAATCGATAGATCTACTCAAGATCGAACATGCCTTAACCGCACGCTATGCACGATTAAGATTGACGCAAAATAGCAAATAAAAACATAACTCATCGCTTAAGATGTAGATTAGATCAGTTCTAGATTAGCAAACGATGAGTTAAACAAGATGTAAGGCCGATCTAGATTAATCTCAATCGGGCAGAGTGATATTGTTGTAATTAGATAAACAATGAAAGCAATAAGCAATATTAGTAACTTAATGAATCTACCGAAGACTGCCACTCTAAGATAGAGCCGATAACTTGACCTTGATCCAATTCAAATAGTGGGGTGTGAGGCAGAATCACACAGGCCATACTTGAATTAGGCAAGAGTCGATAACTAGCTTATATCAGAGCCGTAGTGGGGGTCGACCGGATAGATGCAACCATACAAACAGAGGTATAAACCATAACGGTACTTACAACAAGCAGTGGAGGTCGACTGGATTGATGTAGCCATACTTGCCAAAGAACTCGCCGAGATCTACTCTACTCCTACTCCTAAGGGGTGGCTAGAGCCGAAAAAAGTAATTGACTTGTATTTGATTGATTGGTTGATCTTTATAATAGCCGGGGTTTGGTATTTATACCCGAAGACTAAAAACGAACCCTACTCGAGTACGACTCAATACAATCTTTGGCATAATGAAAACATTCCTAATTTAAGATAACTTGTACTCTAATCTTTCCCTTTTTGTAGAGTCCAGCATGTCTCGTCTCAGCACCAATTATAGCCTCCATCGTTATTTGCTGGCGCTGTCCAAAGAAAGCCGATTCCTAGATTTTGCATCTGAATCAGCTGTTTCTGATCCACCTGCAACTGATCCCTTGATGATACGATCCTAGGAGCTTTTGGGTCCCTGTGACTCCTTCCAAATTTTGGTGTAAACAACCCCCTATATATAGCTTCTCTTACAAGATGCAAGAGAGACCGCAATTGAAATGGTCCATCTTCTTCTCATCAGTATCCACATGAGTCCTAGCATACTGTGCAAGATGGTTGAACTTGTTCACATACTCCATCACAGTCATGTTTCTTTGCTTCAGCTCTAGAAACTCGGACAACTTCCTATTCAACAAACTAGCAGGAATATAATACTGACGGAAAGTAGTGGTAAACTCCTGCCAAGTCACATGGTGGTCCACAGGCTGCATGGCGTTGAAAGTGTCCCACCAAGCACTGGTAGACCCTAGAAGCTGTTGTGCCACAAAGCGCACCTTCTGCTCATCAGTCACATTGAGCAGCTGAAACTTCTACTCTAGAATACGAAGCCAATGCTCCACGTCTAGAGGTTTAGTAGTCAGTGTGAATGTGGGCAGGTGTGTCCCCAAGAAGTCCTGATAGGAACAGGGCCTCTCAAAACCACGAGCACCACCCCCATTCCCGCCATTGCTACTGGGGCCTCCACAAGTGAAGCCACCAATAGCCTGTGCCAGTATCTCCAAGGCATGGGCTGACTCACGACGAGCAGCCAACATCTCAGCCATCATCTCGGCATAGGTCATCAGAGGCGGTGGTGGTGGCGGAGGAGGACCAAGGAGTGGGGCCTCATGGCTCTCCCCGTTGGCATTGCCATGATCATCACCATGACCATTTTTGCCCTGGTCTTCACCAAGACCATGGCTCGTCCCAGCACTGGTGCTCCCGCGACTAGACCTTAGGTTCATCTATAAACAGATAAAAACCCACCGATAGGGACCAAGCCTCCATACTTAGAAACAAACGGCTAGAGAGATGATATGGCCCAATAAATGGTTACAAGCGAGAACTTTTCCTTAAAAGTTAAAGCATTTCTCTTTATTTATTATCCTATCAATTTACTACCCAAAATTATACGTGCAGGGGAGCTTAATTTATGCAAGATTCCTTTTTCCCAATGCATGGATCAACCTATTTGTTCGCTCAAGCCGAAATATAGCGTCATTCGCATATAATTTATGGCACAGCGCATACTCACTTCCCGTACGCTAAACGATTCTTACGTAGCGTATTAGTGTACCTAGTGTTCGCCTAAATAGCCTAAACGGCCATTTAAACGGCCAGCAAATGGTAAATGGTGGTAAACTATTTTGTTTAGGGGGTAAATGGAAATTAAACGGTTGACCGTTTAAATGGTCAAAAAACGGGGAAAAAATAGGGAGAGTGATATTGTTGTAATTAGATAAACAATGAAAGCAATAAGCAATATCGGTAACTTAATGAATCTACCAAAGACTGTCACTCTAAGATAGAGCCGATAACTTGACCTTGATCCAATTCAAGTAGTGGGGTGTGAGGCAGAATCACACAGGCCATACTTGAATTAGGCAAGAGTCGATAACTAGCTTATACCAGAGCCACAGTGGGGGTCGACCGAATCGATGCAGCCATATGAACAGAGGTATAAACATGACGGTACTTACAAAAAGCAGTGAAGGTCGACCGGATCAATGCAGCCATAATTACCAAAGAACTCATCGAGATCTACTCTACTCCTACTCCTAAGGGGTGGCCGGAGCCAAAAAAAGTAATTGACTTGTATTTGATTGATTGGTTGATCTTTACAATAGCCGGGGTTTGGTATTTACACCCGGAGTCTAAAAACGAACCCTACTTGAGTACGACTCAATACAATCTTTGGCATAATGAAAACATTCCTAATTTAAGATAACTTGGACTCTAATCTTTCCCTTTTTATAGAGTCCATCTTGTCTCATCTCAGCACCGATTATAGCCTCCGTCGTTATCTGCTGGCGCTATCCAAAGAAAGCCGATTCCTAGATTTTGCATCTGAATCAGCTATTTCTGATCCGCCAGCAACTGATCCCTTGATGATACGACCCTGGGAGCTTCTGGGTCCCTATGACTCTCCTTCCAAATTTTGGTGTAAACACATGCCCCCTAATTTTGGGACAAAAGAAATTTTGTTCCAAAATTACCATGTCCGTGCTCCTGATAGGCCCGTAGTCACGGGTAAGGAATCATGATCTGGGGTCTACTATTCGTCGTCGTCCATATCAACTCATGAGCCCATGGTTCAAAACTTTTTCAGAGCATTATTGCTTCACGAGCATTTTGGATTCATCCTTCCAAGCCGGCTATAAAAATGGCTATTTGACCTTGGTGAGAGCAAACTCAACGATTCAGCCATGTTCTACTTCTATCCACCTCCTCGGGTGTTTCTGATCCCACTGGATCCTCCATGGTTTATCCTTTTGCTATGTAGATCTTGAGCGATTAGGAGAATTCTTGTGCATAGGGTGATTGTGTCGCTCATTCTAGCATCCTGTCGATCAAGAGGATCAGCTATTGCAGTTAGGAGAATTCTTGTGATATCACTTGAGTTTTCTCTCCATGCTCGCAAAGCTATCCTAGTGTTTGTAAGGGCTAAAATGTGTGGACACCATCCCCTTGTTTACTCCACTGAATGCCCACTAGGAAAGCCACAGACTTCTTCCCCATAGTTTTCTGATTTATCGAAAAATCGGTTGAATTTATGTTTAGGCGGGCAATTTCCTCTCTCCTTGGGCATAATGTTTGTAATGGGCCAACGTCAACGCCTCGGACTTTGGCCTTATTGGGGCCCGGACTCCCTTTAGTCCAAAATAAACTGGATAGGCTGATCTCTGGTAAAATCTCCAAATCTTTTTTAGATCTTCTGTAATTTGAGGAAACAATAAATCCGAATCTTATATCTCTTTATTGTCTGTCTCCTGAACTTCCGAAGTGTTGTTCCGCTTCCATTTCTATTTCCAACCTCACACCCCTGGCAAAATCTATCTCCTCGCCTTCCTGGGCTATATAAACGGGCCTCGGTAGTTGATCTAAGGATAACTCACTTTGCCTCAAACCTTCTGCGCCCTTAGCATAGTTCTTGCTTTTCCATAGGTCAGAGATCATGGAGAACAACAAGAGGTTTCCTGAGAACGTCTTCATCGAGTCTGCATCATCGCATCAGTGCCTTCGTCGTCAGGAGGGTATATCCTGTGATGCCTCCGCCACCTTGAGGAACAGGGCCGACTCCATTTGGCCTTCAGGGCCTTCCTTGTCAATGGCTTGTCGCTAGCCCCCTTGCCATTAGATGAGGCGGATTGATAATGATGATCTACTTGCCTCCATTGATTGACATGGCCAGAGTCTCACTGAGTGTTTATCCCTCATAGAATTGGCCCTGGCCATGGGTCGATGCTGATCACCTCCTGCGGTCAATTCGGTGGAGGATAGGTTGGCCAAGGCTGAGGCCCGAATTACGGGTGAGATACTTGTCGTTACCTCTGCTTTCTTTTTAATTTTGTCTCTAAGACTCTGATCACTTTCCCTTTGAATCTTTTAGATCTATCTGCCCAACTAGAGAGCCTTCGATCAGCTACGGATCAAGCGGCGGGATTTGTCAATGCTAGGGGCGCCGTTCTAGTGGTTCATTTGCATGACATCCTGAATTGTGTCTGGGAGGTTGCTCTCCATGGCGTTCGTCATGGCGCTACCATGGCGTTGGCTACCGCCCAAGCCCATTCGGGCCAAAATCTTAAGCTTCTTCCCCATGATTTTCCAGACACAACATACCCTAGGGAGCGGGAGCGCTTGGTTGAGGATTTCATGAGTGTCGCCAATTCTATAGCTTTTAATACCTTGGCCGATGACATAGTAGGCAAGGTTTTCCTTGGCCTATAGTTTGTAATAGGCGATATTTAGCAGATAATTTTCCTGTCTTGGCACCATGCGCATTACTTTTGTTTATGCTTGCTTTTCCCCCACGGATGATTCGCATTGTATCGGCTTTTACTCTTCTGAATCTATTTTCTCACCAGCAGCGATACCTTTCTGGTATCGGCCATTAGAGCTGTCAGTCGAGCGAATTGGTCGTTGAGTATTAATCCAAACGTTAGGGTAATATTCCTTCAAATATTCCCTATTGATCTGCTGAATCCTTCTCCTCCTCCCAGCGTCTCCAAAATGTACTAGGCACGCAATGCCTGAGCTGATAAGGTTTCCCCTGATTAGGCGACCATACCAGCTGTCTCACTTTTTGGTCATCATAAGTGTGTCTTTGAGAGCATTTCTAGATCAGCTGGAGAAGTCAATAGCCTGCGGGAGCTGATGTCATTTGACTAGAAATACTGAGAGTGACCCATGGTGCCCCAGTCTCGTGGATCTTGCGTAGAACCAATCATATTCTCCATTGTTTACTCATGCTTCCTTCTTTGGCTAAAGAGCCGATTTGATATAGCTGATCCAGGCCCTTGGTTTAACCAAGTCTGAAAACATGGCTTTTATTAAGAGAACCCTTCGATTTCCTACCTTTCAGTTGCTCAGTGCTGTATTTCCATTGGCATTAGTGAAGTGGTGCTTCACCTCCTATTAATTGCAGTTGCCTTTTGCGCGTCCCGATGTGTCTGTCCCATCGCTTCATGTCTTCAAATACCAGCCGATGTCTTTCGCCTCGAACACATCTCCATCTGCAACTATTCCTTTGCTCTTCTCCGCCTGCCAAAACCCTATAGCGGTTTTTTTCTTCTCCCTCTCATAGATCCAATCATTCTTCCATGGCTGGCAAAGATAACCGAGGTAAGCGCGCAGTGGAGGAAATCCCGAAGGAGAGTATGCCAATGAACCAGCGTCTCCGAAGCATGAGGTGAGATCAACATTTCTTGTTCATGATGATGAATAGTTCTGACTCGCCTGCAGGTTTGTTGTGAATGATAGCCTTTGTCCTCTCTCAAGGGCCGGTGGGCCTTCTGATGCTATTTCTTCTATGCTAGCCTCATCATTGGATTCCTCCGATTCATTTAATGGCGACGATGCCCAACGCTTTCTCCGAGAGTGGAGGGCGGCCTAGAACCACTACTCCAAGGTGACCCGAGAGATTGACTAGCTCGAGATTCATCTCAGGGCTTCTCTGGCCGCTCTCCATGCGTCCGAAGAGGAGGCCAGCGCTGTTCGAGCGTGGCTGGTTGAGTTCGACGCCGAGGTGACAGGTAAGACGGGCTTTAGGGATATCTTTATTCTGATTTCAATAGTCTTTATCTTGATAGTTCCCCTATTTCTGTGATCATCAACCTTAATGATGCAGTTGGAGTCTCTCCAACTTGTGGCAAACGTGGCTATGGATGTCGTCAATGCCCACGGCTCCCTCATCGATGCTCGCCTCCACAACATTCTTGCCCGTGTTCAGGAGATCGACCTCCACGGTGTTCGTCATGGCGCGGTGGTGGGGCTGACCTTGGCGCAAGTTCAGACCAGGCATGATCTTCATACCATGGAGGTTGGTTTCCTGATTGGTGATGGTCCTAAGGTGCATGAAGACCTGCTCAAAGAATTCATCTTGGCAACAGAGGCCATAGTGGACATCACATCCGCCCAACATGTGGTGAACAAGGTCTTCAATTAGTTTGTATTTAGGATAAATCAATGAATGAAGACTCCTATTCTTTTATGATTGTGTTTCAATGCAATGCCTTCATGTATGACTGCGAATGTTTCTTGCTCTTTTTGTTTTTTGCTCTATAGGCGATACATATCGTATCGGCTATTACTGTCTTTGAAGATTTTTATTTTTTGAACTAGAGGCGATACCCTTCTGATACCGGCTATTAGAGTCGAGAATGAATCAGCTATCAAATGTTGATTAGATGCTAGGATAACATCTCATAGAACTTTCAATATCAAAGGTCAGACGAGTAATTAATGTAACAGAACCGACCAAATCATAAGAACGTAAGTACAAAAACAATCACCGAAGCGATCAAATTCCTGTACTTAAGCTCCCATAATCCCGGTAGTCCGGAAATCACGAAGGATTTCAACCAACTCTCGACATACAAACCAAGATCGTAGTGATTCAACACAACACATCATCCGTTACAACATTTCACAAGTAGCATTCGGAATTACATCCATCAGAGTTCAAATAACATATTACAAACCAAGTTTGAGTGTGCGGAAGCAACATAGTTTAGTACAAAACATCATAGTTTTCAAATACATTGCCAAGTCTGAGTCATGTCCCACAAAAGCATTATCAGGTACGAGAACTAGTAGAGACCGCGCCCAACGGTCTAGTCTTCATCCCCAGCTGGGAGAAGGCAGTACTTGCAGCAACCAAAGTAGAACTGGTCATCTGCAACAGGTGGGAGATAAACCCTGAGTACGAGAAGGTACTCAGCTAGACTTACCCGTCAAAACCAGAAATAAAAGACACCAAGGATCATGCAAGGCTTTTCAGGTGGGCTAGCTTGACACAGTTGCATAAAAGAGCTTATGATTATAGTAACCAATTTAAACTTAGCATCAAGCTTATCATCATTTACCTATCCACTAGATTAGCACCTGTACTAGAGCACTCACTTATTAGGAGCAAACAATATTAACCATAGCAGGTATAATAAGGCTGTCATCATCATATCATCATTTCTGAACCATTATGTTATTTAGTGTATCTACATTGGAGATAAGCCCGTCAAGTTCTCACTAACCGGGAGAGACGGCGACTCGAATCGAATTACAACTCAGCTGAGGGGGTATTCCTAACTCTCACCCTGGCATACTTAGCAAGGGTAGCCGTGGGTCACCTTTGGGACATCTCAGGAACCAAATTCGCGGGTTCGATCAGCGCCAGCACTCTCAGGGATTACCCTTCTGCCAGGACGATCAGGACTTTTAAATCACCTGCCCTTGGACTCACGCCTACGGCTCCCTTCCAAGGCGTACTTTATACTTATCGACTCCCGGCCTGAGGTGAGCTACTCGGCTTCGTGGTCGGTCTCCAGACCCGGCCAACTAAGAGAGAGGCATGCGTTCAACATGAACAGGAAAGGCTCCAAGATTCAGTCCTTAATCGACACAGACGGAGTCACTGCAAACCGGCAAGCCTCCGTCCGGTCTTCATTTCAAATTAAGACTGGTTCTTTTCCACGATAGCAAATATAGCCAACCGTGCCATATGTATCTTCCTATATCTCGCAGGTGACAGGAAATCACCTGACTTCTACCGTGTTAAGCAGGGCTAAGCACTACATGAGCCTGAGCTACATAGGATTCAGGGTATCAATATCTGGACAAGGATTGGATAACCAATGCAGCAAGTGTTTGCATCCAACACCTAAACTTAATGCAACAATATATATGTAACAATAATACTGTAACTGCATTTCAGAAATTAGGAGGCTTAATATGCTCTGGGGCTTGCCTTTCACAAAGTTGCAAGGACGGTGATCCGGGCACTCAACGGCGACCTCGTCTGGCACTTCTCCTGAAGGCGGCACCTCCTGAACCTCCGGTGTCGGCTGCTGCTGCTCGCTCGGTTCCTCGAATTCCAGCAGTGTTACTCCCTCCGGTACACCTATTGCATGCCGATGCACGAGATAAATATCATGGATGCATAAGGAATGACATGATGCTCATGATGAATGAATCACAGTAAGTGTTTACGAAAGCATCACTGGACACCCGTTTACCGAGTAAAATAGCTCTATTCAAATCACTTTAAGCATGTATCTAACTTAACTTAAAGAACAAGATCAACTTACCTAACTTGCATAACCTAAGATAAAGATGCTCATCTTCAGTTAAAGGCCTAACACCTAGGAACATTACCACAAACTTAGAAATAGTAAAGGCATACATAAATCAACATTTAAAGTTTCATATGCACACAAGTAGTCCCTTAATTCAATCACAACCAGGGTTCTACAATTCCAAATGACTTGCATGAGGACATTCTGGAAAGCTTATGAAATTCTCTACAAAACAATTGTAAACATCACAGCATGATACTTACGTTAACCAAATCGAATTCCAGTAAACCTAGAATCTGTCCAGAAATGACAGGGTTACTAACTTAATTATTTAATGATGATGCAAAAGCCTAATTTGACCAAACCAAGTTTACCAACTTGTTGCACATACCAGAGGAACACTAGAAAGTATAGTGCTAACTTCTAAATAAATTATTTAATATCCTTTTCCAATTTATTTAGTTAATTAGGTGATTAAAGCAATATATAGTAAAACTATTCATAAAAATCTACAAAAATTACAGTAGCTATCTCATGCTTCACATAGACTACCATAAAAATTTCAAAGCCATTGAGCAAGCAGAACTTGCTGTACCCAAAATAACAGGTGGCATGTCTATTTTTAGCATAATTAGGAAACCCTATTGAAAAGTGTCAAGCAACAGATTTCTTATTTTTCCTAGCATCATTCTAGCATAAGAATAGCACTCACCAAATTTTACCTTTACTGGATCTATAGAAAAATTATGAAAATTCACTCAAGATCCACTTATGCAAACAAGATAATTTTCTATCTCTTACATACAGTGTCCAAAATTTATGAAAATTTAACTACAAGCTATTCATGATATGAGCAGTACACCATAAAAATTTCATGCCATTTGGAGCTACCTAGAAAAAGATATAATTACCCCTATTTCTTGCATGATTAAAAGAGATAAATAGAAACTCCTATTTTCATAACAGAACATGGCATGGATTATATTTTTAATAGAAACTAGACATTATCATGAACTCAACAAAATTAGAACCACATCATTTGGATCTATCAACTAGGAGATACATATTTTTGAATATCTATACAAATCTATAAAAAGAATAAAACAAAAACACATTTGAAAACCTATCAGCTACTGGTGGGCTGGCCCGAGGAAACGGCGGCCCACGAGCAAGGCATAGGCGTGGCCCAGAACGGCGTGGCCCAGCTAGGCTCCTGCCTCAGCCTCAGCTGCTGACAGCCGGGGCCCGCGTGACAGAGAAACAGGCAGGGGAGGAGAAGGAGACGACGGCGAAGCTTCATCGCGGTGGCTCCTCCGGTGAGGTAGGGGTGCTACGACGTTCGCCCTGTCCGTGCGCATCTAGTGGTGTCCTCAATGAGCTATGGCGTGGCTAGGGGTTGGCGACGAGCATGGCGGCGCACGGCCGCGGCATGGCCGGCTGGCGAGACGACGGCACCAGCCCTATATGGTGACCCTAAGCTTCAGCAAGCGCTCCTAGGACCTAGCACGAGGAGAGAGAGGATGGAGGGCACGGTGGCAGCTGGCCATGTGGAGCAACAACGCCGGCGAGGTCAGCCATGGCGGCGGTGGTGGAAGAAAACGACGCATTCGTCCTTACCGAGACTCGATTGACCCGATTGCAGGTGGATGGTAGAGGGGATCATGCAGGCTCAGGGTGAACGGGCAACGCGTTTGTGCTACGAGGCATGAGCTAGGTGATGGTGACGCTGTGGTAATGGGGAGCTGCTGCGGACACGGCTGCGCGAGAAGAGGGAGGGAAGCAATGGGGCTGTGAGCGCGTTCGGGCTAGGCGCTGGCCCTCTTCTGGAGCACGGACGCGCAGACATGGAGACCTCGGCAGCGCATGAACGCCACGCAGCTGAGCGTCGCCTGAGCCGGTCGGCCATGGCGACACTGACCATTTTCTGAAAATGGCGATTCAGTGTTCGATGGTGATGACTGACAGCACGTATTCGACGCGTCAACACGGCTAATCCATCGATCTATTGCAAAAACAGTATACATGAAAAATGTAGGCCTACCATCCATATACAACTTCTTCTCAAGACCAACACCTAAATCAGTCGTGGATCCGAAGTTACATGAAGCCAAAGTGGGCTTGATGCAACTGAAAATGTAACTATGACTTAGAATATTTTCTAAGTGTGAAATCAGCATGAATTACTGACTTGTGGGCCATGTTTGAGCATGTTCTAGCCATTTTCATGAAATGATCATAAAACAACTTTTGTTCCTTAATAAATTAGCTACAACTTGGTAAAGAGTGCACAAGCCATGCAAGGTCTCTAAGTTGGTCTTTTGAATCAGTCAAACAGTGACACTCCAAGGGTCAATTCAAGTCAAACCTCCACTTGAGGGCATTTTGGTCATTTTGATCTACATGAACAATGTCCCAACAAGTAACCTAAGTGTAGTTAAGGTGTAATAGACCATAATCAACCACTTTACAAATTGTTATACCAACTTCTAATGATCACATGTGATAAAGCAACTAAAACAAGCAATTCACTCATATGTTTCAATTCCATGTTTCACATGTTTCATGACCTTGTTGTTATTTTATATTTGTCATATTACTACCCTGTTGCCATGTTTCAAGGTATGAGAAATTCATGTTGCATTCATATGTTGCACTACTACCATTCATAAGCAATCAAGTACGAAACAAACAGAATATGCGAATGTTGCATATGTATGTTTCAGTGACAATGGCATGATGACATAGATGATGCATATGTTTATGAAATGACATGCAATTTAGTGGAAGCCAAACACCTAGGGTGTTACAGCCCTCCCCCCTTAGAAAAATCTCATCCTGAGATTTGGAAAGCGTACCATTTAGTATAGAAAGTTGGATGATTTTCCTTTAAATAATCTTCCCGCTCCCAGGTTGCATCCCGTTCACTATGATTACTCCAAACTACCTTGTATAACTTAACTACTCGTGTATGAGTCACTCTTTCTTGAGTATCCAGAACTTGCACGGGCTTCTCCTCATAAGAAAGATCAGATTTCAAGTTGACTTTCCTTGTTGCTATTCTTTCCTCGGGAATACGAAGACACTTCTTCAGCTGGGACACATGGAATACCGGGAATATAGCTCCCATTTCACGTGGTAGATCGAGTTTATAGGCTACTCTTCCACTTTTCTCGATAATGCGGTAAGGTCCAACATATCGAGGCTCAAGCTTCCTTTTAATTCCAAAACATTTTACTCCTTTCATAGGGGATACCTTCAGATAAACATGATCACCTACTTCAAACTCAATAGGTTTTCTTCTCTTGTCAGCGTAGCTCTTTTGCCTAGCCTGATGCGGCAGTCATATTCTTCTGTATAGTTCGGACTTGCTCTTCGGCTTCTTTTACAAAGTCAATACCATAGAATCTTCTTTCTCCGGGTTCCACCCAGTTCAAAGGAGTTCTACACTTGCGGCCATAAAGAGCTTCAAAAGGAGCCATTTTGATACTCTCTTGATAACTGTTGTTATAAGAGAATTCAGCGAGAGGTAACCAGTCCTCCCAAGAGCCTTTGCAAGAGATAAGACAAGCCCTAAGCATGTCTTCAAGAATTTGATTAACACGCTCAGTCTGTCCTGATGTTTGCGGATGATAGGCAGAACTGCGGATTAAATGAGTGCCAAGATTCTGATGTAAGCACTCCCAAAAGCGAGCCGTGAATTGCGGTCCTCTATCTGAAACAATGGATTTGGGTACACCATGGAGACGTACCACTTGTTGAAAGTAAATCTCAGCATAATTGTGAGGGTGATAGGTAGACTTGACCGGAATAAAGTGAGCGGATTTAGTTAGACGATCTACGATAACCCAGATGGAATCACAACCCTTTTTGGTAGTGGGTAATCCAACAATGAAATCCATGCTAATTTCTTCCCACTTCCAGCCAGGAATAGAGAGTGGCTGCAATAATCCGGGCCTCATGTGAATAGCCTTGACTCTGCAACAGTTATCACACCTTGCCACGTAAGCTGCGATTTCTTTCTTCATCTTGGTCCACCAATAATACAGCTTGAGATCTTGATACATTTTACTGCTACCAGGATGGATGGACAATTTAGAAGAATGGGCTTCAGCCATAATTTGATTTCTAAGTTCTTTGTCTTTGGGTACCACAAGCCTATCATTAAACCAGAGAATTCCTTTGTCATCGACCCTAAAGTGCTTGGTCTCTTTCTCTTTCATCTTCCGCTTGATGTGAAACACACCCACATCAGTCTTCTGGAGTTCGATAATTCGACTTCTAAGAGAGCAATCCACAGTGATATTGTGGAGTACTATAGGATGAAGGAGGTGTGCCAGATGAAAGTCTTCACTAACTAAGGAATTGCAATGGGCCTTTCTGCTTAAGGCATCAGCAACCACATTTGCCTTACCAGGATGGTAGTGCACTTGAAGGTTGTAGTCTTTGATTAATTCTAACCATCGTCGTTGACGCATGTTCAACTCGGGTTGAGTAAAGATGTACTTGAGGCTTTTATGGTCAGTATAGATGTTGCACACATTACCCAGCAAGTAATGTCTCCAAATCTTCAGGGCATGAACAACCGCGGCTAGCTCTAAGTCATGGGTAGGATAGTTGACTTCATGTTTTCGAAGCTGGCGTGAAGCATAAGCAATTACTCGGCCCTCCTGCATAAGAACACACCCCAAACCGGTGCCACATGCATCACAGTAGACATCAAAAGGCTTCTCGATGTCAGGTTGTGCCAATACAGGAGCAGAGGTTAGTAAGGTCCGCAAAGTGTGGAAAGCCTCTTCACACTTCGGAGTCCACACAAACTTCTCATCTTTTTGAAGTAGTCGAGTCATGGGCTTGGCGATTTTTGAGAAATCCGGATAAAGCGACGATAGTAGCCAGCCAAACCCAGGAAACTTCGGACTTCTATGACCGTAGTAGGTGCCTTCCACTCTAGGACTTCTTGCACCTTAGTAGGGTCAACCGAAATTCCATCACCAGATAACACATGACCTAGAAAAGGTATCTTGTTCAACCAGAATTCGCACTTGCTGAACTTAGCATAAAGCTGGTTGTCACGTAACCGAGTTAAAACAATTCTCAGATGTTCAGCATGCTCTTCTTCATTCTGAGAATATACAAGGATATCATCAATAAACACGATGACAAATTTGTCCAGTTCTGGCATGAATACTAGAATTCATCAGGTACATAAAGTGTGCCGGAGCATTGGTCAACCCAAAGGACATGACGAGGTATTCGAACAAGCCATAACGAGTAGAGAAAGCTGTCTTAGGTATATCTTCAGGACGAATTTTGATCTGATGGTAGCCAGACCTCAAATCGATCTTGGAGAATACCTTAGCTTTGGAGAGCTGATCAAACAGAATATCGATGCGAGGAAGAGGGTATTTGTTCTTGATAGTAACAGCATTAAGGGGGCGATAATCCACGCACATGCGCAGAGACTCATCCTTCTTCTTCACAAATATAGCCGGACAACCCCAAGGAGAAGAACTAGGCCGAATCAAACCTTTCTTCAATAGCTCATTCAACTGACTCTTCAGCTCAGCCAACTCATTGGGCGGCATTCTATAGGGCCTTCGAGAAATAGGAGCCGTACCTAGAATGAGTTCTATCTTGAATTCTACATCACGGTCCGGAGGTAATCCAGGCAAGTCATCAGGGAAGACATCTGGAAACTCACAGACAACCGGTAGATCCTCAATGGCTTTGGCTAGGGTAGCATTGGCTGTATTGTGGATAGAGATATCACGAGGTAACTGCACTAGAAAACCCTTCTTATCCATAGGATCCCTCAACATTACCACACGGGTTGATGTATCGATCAACACTCCATTCCCGCTCATCCACTTCATTCCTAGGATTACATCGATTCCTACCCCTGGTAGAACTACAAGATCCATAAGGAACTCCTGATCCCCAATCTCAATCTTTACATCTTTAACTACTTGGTTAGTCAGGATATTATTTCCTAGCAGCACTAATACAATAACCACCCTTGACAATTGTAATCACATTCATCTTATGCTTAGATGCAAAAGTAGAACTCATAAAGGAATGTGAAGCACCCGAAATCAAAGAGCACAACTGTAGGGTGATCATTAACAAGGAACTTACCAGCGGTGACCACTTCACCAGCAGGAATTTCCTCCACAGTCGTGTAGTGAACACGCCCCTGACGGACATTTCCTTGAGCATTCTGCTTGGAAGGATAGGGACACTTATTTGCCCAATGACCAGGCTGGTTACAGTTCCAGCACAGCCTGTTAGCTGGTGGGGCATTGGAGCTACCCTGCCCAGAGGTATTCTTTGGCAAGGAAATTGTGTACCCCTTGCGGAAACCAGTTTTAGCTTGATTCTTTTTCTGAGGTGGGCGGTACCGGACATTAGCATTGGGTGGATGGTACTAGGTCTTGGATACCATTGGAGCCTTAGACTGAGAAGCACCAGCCTCAAAGTTTCTTTTACGGTTCTTGGAAGCAGCATATATCTTGTCATTATTCTCCTGAGTCAGGGTGTCACTGATAAACTCATTGAAGGTGACACACTTGCAGTTGCCCATAGACTTCATCAGTTTAGGGGAAAGTCCCCTCTTGAAGCTAGCTATTCTCTTGGCGTCAGTATCGATGAACTCGGGAGCATACCTTGCCAGGTTGTTGAATGCCTGGAGGTATTCATTAAGACTCTTGTTGCCTTGGGTTAGCTTCATAAACTCAGTATGCTTAATGGCCATGAGACCAGGAGGGATAAAGTGTCCCCGGAAAGCTATCTAGAACT
The DNA here is from genome assembly GCF_019320115.1 of Miscanthus floridulus. Lineage (NCBI taxonomy): Eukaryota > Viridiplantae > Streptophyta > Magnoliopsida > Poales > Poaceae > Miscanthus > Miscanthus floridulus. Next base: position 4,166,894 of record NC_089591.1, on the reverse strand, counting down.
GGTCCCAAACTATCTCGACAGTTAGTAGGGAAGGTGGTCCTATGATGGGTCCACTAGATGCCTACAGGGCCTTGGAGCTGGTGTCCTGCATACGAAGCCTTCATGCCTTCTAGTCAAACGGAGCAATCCAAACCTTTGCTCTATCGTGCTCAACCATTCATCAGCTTGTAATGGTTCTTCTGCCTCACGAAAGATAGGAGGCTTTGTGTCCATGAAGTCCTTAAAGCTGCTGTACTGGTTCGGCTCGGGTCCCTGGCGGACATGCCGATCCTCATGGTTAGCCATCTGGCGCATAGCCTCAGCTAGCATGCGCTAACTTTCCACGACTGTCTGCATTAGCTCAGCTGGTGTGGGCGGTGGAGGAGGTGGTTGTTCCTCATCTCCCATGCTACGACCGCGACGAAGGTTATAAGCCATCTGCAAAATGTATAGCCAATGAGCACTGACGATGTGGAAACTTTTGTAGATGAATTGTATAATTATGCCAAACTGAGTCCATTGGAGAGAATACATTTATATAATCAACAGAGGCACAATCATTCATCACAATCACACAACTCATCAAGCGCATCAATTGACACATAAATGCGATGAACTTAACCAACAATCGAGATCCATAGACCGCAAAGATGAAATTCATCAAAAGCTCACATACGTGGAGCATAACACATTTGATAGGTTACATCGAAGCCATAGAGGTTCCAAACTTACATCAAGGGTAACATAGGGTTCGATATTACATCCCAACGATTAACTTGATACAAAGCTACTCGTTCATGCATGAGGATCAACAAAAGACTAGCTCTAGCACATTAGCTAAGTAGTAAGCTAAACTACGCATCATCCTCGGAGTCAGTGTCGAAGATCTCTCCCTCCATCTTCATCACTAGCAGGCTCTAACTCCTCATCTTCCTCCTCATCAGGTGGAATGTCCTCAGGTCCATTGACCTCAATGCCATCATCACCTTCAGCCATGATGACACCAGAGCCCATCTCATCCTCATCATCAGGTGGCAGGAGAGGGTGAAGTTGATTGTGTAATAGGTGAACCTCCTCATGGAGATGGTCATTGTACTCTTCGGCAACTGCCACTTGCTGCTCTAGCTCCACCTGTCGTGCTCTCAACACATTCTCTTCGTGCCTAGGCTTCATTCCGTTGGTTCATCACATGAATCAACATACGTTCACAGTTGCGGTGAGCAACTGTCAACCTCTGAACCTCAAGGGTCTCTTGGTCCCGTTCCTGTGTTACTTGCTCCAAATGGTGCTGAGCCGCATTCCTCTCAGCAGTCACCCGGGCCAGCTCTGTCCTCAGCCTTTCCTGCCTCAGTAGGCTCAGGACGGGGCTCACGAGGAGCTAACCGGTGATGAGGCGCCCTGCCTCCAGCGGACTTGCGAGCAGTAAGTTTTCGTGCGCGCCATCTGTAGCAAAAAGTTGCAACGTAAGGGGAGAATCATTTAAGGGATACGAAATTTAATTAGTCGGGACAATCATATTTTAAGGGAGGGAGTAATGCAAGAAATGCCATGTATGCTTGAACATGATGCATGCACGATCCGTACGTCCTCACAAACCTAGAAAAATTTAAAGGCTAGCGAAATATACGGTGGCATACATACGTTCTCTCGTATACGGTAGCTAGTCGATCTACAACGATACGTTGTTAGTGTACCTGCAGAAAATTTCATTTCAGCCCAGTAATTTCCCAAAATGCATAAAAAGCAAGCAGTAAACTAAATACTTTCATACATGCATCCCCTGATGCATATACTCTAGTATCACAGCTACCCGTCAGAGATACCCACATTTAAGTACTCTCATAGATACATGATTGAACATGTAAGTATGCGAGCAACCACAACTACTCTCCCCTAGACCGACGGTTGGACGGTCATGCTCTCACAACTCCCACTTACCAGAGCGTAGAGGTATTTTGATCCATACATTACCACCCAAGCGGATGGCATCCATACAATAGCACGCCGTATGGACGACGAAACAGAAACAAGCAGGAACCCCCAAGTTAGTACTTTAATAAGCCACCTAAGAGTCCTTATTTGGGCATAAGGGATATGACCACTGGCAATACTTAGTATTTAATTTAGGATTTTCACAAATACTTTTGTTTTAAATACACAAATGACATGTTTAGTGTCGAATCTTGCTCTGATGCCAGCTGTAACAGAACCGACCAAATCATAAGAACGTAAGTACAAAAACAATCACCGAAGCGATCAAATTCCTGTACTTAAGCTCCCATAATCCCGGTAGTCCGGAAATCACGAAGGATTTCAACCAACTCTCGACATACAAACCAAGATCATAGTGATTCAACACAACACATCATCTGTTACAACATTTCATAAGTAGCATTCGGATTACATCCATCAGAGTTCAAATAAAATATTACAAACCAAGTTTGAGTGTGCGGAAGCAACATAGTTTAGTACAAAACATCATAGTTTTCAATTACATTGCCAAGTCTGAGTCATGTCCCACAAAAGCATTATCAGGTACGAGAACTAGTAGAGACCACGCCCAATGGTCTAGTCTTCATCCCCAGCTGGGAGAAGGCAGTACTTGCAGCAACCAAAGTAGAACTGGTCATCTGCAATAGGTGGGAGATAAACCCTGAGTACGAGAAGGTACTCAGCTAGACTTACCCTATCAAAACCAGAAATAAAAGACACCAAGGATCATGCAAGGCTTTTCAGGTGGGCTAGCTTGACACAGTTGCATAAAAGAGCTTATGATTATAGTAACCAATTTAAACTTAGCATCAAGCTTATCATCATTTACCTGTCCACTAGATTAGCACCTGTACTAGAGCACTCACTTATTAGGAGCAAACAATATTAACCATAGCAGGTATAATAAGGCTGTCATCATCATATCATCATTTCCGAACCATTATGTTATTTAGTGTATCTACATTGGAGATAAGCCCGTCAAGTTCTCACTAACCGGGAGAGACGACGACTCGAATCGAATTACAACTCAGCTGAGGGGGTATTCCTAACTCTCACCCTGGCATACTTTGCAAGGGTAGCCGTGGGTCACCTTTGGGACAATCTCAGGAACCAAATTCGCGGGTTCGATCAGCGCCAGCACTCTCAGGAATTACCCTTCTACCAGGATGATCAGGACTTTTAAATCACCTGCCCTTGGACTCACGCCTACGGCTCCCTTCCGAGGCGTACTTTATACTTATCGACTCCTGGCCTGAGGTGAGCTACTCAGCTTCGTGGTCGGTCTCTAGACCCAGCCAACTAAGAGAGAGGCATACGTTCAACATGAATAGGAAAGGCTCCAAGATTCAGTCCTTAATCGACATAGACGGAGTCACTGCAAACCGGCAAGCCTCCGCCCGGTCTCCATTTCAAATTAAGACTGGGTTCTTTTCCATGATAGCAAATATAGCCAACCGTGCCATATGTATCTTCCTATATCTCGTAGGTGATAGGAAATCACCTAACTTCTACCACGTTTAAAGCAGGGCTAAGCACTACACGAGCCTGAGCTACATAGGATTTAGGGTATCAATATCTGGACAAGGATCGGATAACCAATGCAGCAAGTGTTTGCATCCAACGCCTAAACTTAATGCAACAATATATATATATATAACAATAATACTGTAACTGCATTTCAGAAATTAGGAGGCTTAATATGCTTCAGGGCTTGCCTTTCACAAAGTTGCTAGGACGGTGATCCGAGGCACTCAACGGCGACCTCGTCTGGCACTTCTCCTGAAGGCGGCACCTCCTGAACTTCCGGTGTCGGCTGCTGCTGCTCGCTCGGTTCCTCGAATTCCAGCAGTGTTACTCCCTCTAGTACACCTATTGCATGCCGAATGCACGAGATAAATATCATGGATGCATAAGGAATGACATGATGCTCATGATGAATGAATCACAGTAAGTGTTTACGAAAGCATCACTGGACACCCGTTTACCGAGTAAAATAGCTCTATTCAAATCACTTTAAGCATGTATCTAACTTAACTTAAAGAACAAGATCAACTTACCTAACTTGCATAACCTAAGATAAAGATGCTCATCTTCAGTTAAAGGCCTAACACCTAGGAACATTACCACAAACTTAGAAATAGTAAAGGCATACATAAATCAACATTTAAAGTTTCATATGCACACAAGTAGTCCCTTAATTCAATCACAACCAGGGTTCTACAATTCCAAATGACTTGCATGAGGACATTCTGGAAAGCTTATGAAATTCTCTACAAACAATTGTAAACATCATAGCATGATACTTACGTTAACCAAATCGAATTCCAGTAAACCTAGAATATGTCCAGAAATGACAGGGTTACTAACTTAATTATTTAATGATGATGCAAAAGCCTAATTTGACCAAACCAAGTTTACCAACTTGTTGCACATACCAGAGGAACACTAGAAAGTATAGTGCTAACTTCTAAATAAATTATTTAATATCCTTTTTCCAATTTATTTAGTTAATTAGGTGATTAAAGCAATATATAGTAAAACTATTCATAAAAATCTACAAAAATTACAGTAGCTATCTCATGCTTCACATAGACTACCATAAAAATTTCAAAGCCATTGAGCAAGCAGAACTTGCTGTATCCAAAATAACAGGTGGCATGTCTATTTTTAGCATAATTAGGAAACCCTATTGAAAAGTGTCAAGCAATAGATTTCTTATTTTTCCTAGCATCATTCTAGCATAAGAATAGCACTCACCAATTTTTACCTTTACTAGATCTATAGAAAAATTATGAAAATTCACTCAAGATCCACTTATGCAAAGCAAGATAATTTTCTATCTCTTACATATAGTGTCCAAAATTTATGAAAATTTAACTACAAGCTATTCATGATATGAGCAGTACACCATAAAAATTTCATGCCATTTGGAGCTACCTAGAAAAAGATATAATTACCCCTATTTCTTGCATGATTAAAAGAGATAAATAGAAACTCCCATTTTCATAACAGAACATGGCATGGATTATATTTTAATAGAAACTAGACATTATCATGAACTCAACAAAATTAGAACCACATCATTTGGATCTATCTACTAGGAGATATACATTTTTGAATATCTACACCAATCTGTGAAAATGATAAAACAAAACAAATTAAGAAAACCAACTTCGCTACTGGTGGGCCGGCCCGAAGGATTGGCGGCCCATGAAGCAAGCACTGGTGTGGCCCAGAAGTAGCATGGCCTTGCTAGGCTCCCGCCTGAGCCTCAGCTGCTGATAGCCGGGACCCGCATGGCAGAGAGACAGGCAGGGGAGGAGAAGGAGACGGCGGCGTAGTTCGTCGCCGGTGGCTCCTCCGGTGAGGTCAGCGGTGCTACGACGTTCTCCCTATCCATGCGCATCTAGTGGTGTCCTTAATCGCTGCTATGGCCGCGGCTACCGGGGTCAACAACAAGCATGGCGGCGCACGGCCGTGGCATGGCCGGCTCCGGCAAGACGACGGCGCCGCAGCCCTATATGGTGACCCTACGAGCTTCAGCAGTGCTCCTAGGACCTAGCGCAAGGGAGAGAAGAGGATGGGAGGGTCACAGTGGCCGCTGGCCGGGTGGAGCAACAACGCCGGCGAGGTCAGCCATGGCGGTGGTGGAAGAAAACGACGCATTCGTCCTTACCAAGACTCGATTGACCCGATTGCACGGTGGAGATGGTAGAGGGGATCACAGCGAGGCTTAGGGTGAACGGAGCAACGTGTTTTTGCTACGAGGCATGAGCTAGGTGATGGAGATGCCCGTTCGGCAATGGCGGAGCTGCTGTGGACATGGCGCTGCGTGCGGAGAAGGCGAGAGGGAAGCAATGGGGCTATGAGCGCGTTCGGGCAGGCGCTAGCCTTCATCTGGAGCTCGGACGCATGACGTGGAGACCTCGGCAGCACATGAATGCCACGCGGCGAACGTCACCTGAGCCGGTCGGCCATGGCGACATTGACCATTTTCTGAAAATGGCGATTTAGTGTTCGATGGTGATGACTGACAGCACGTATTCGACACGTCAACACGGCTAATCCATCGATCTATTACGAAAATAGTATACATGAAAAATGTAGGTCTACCATCCATCTACAACTTCTTTTCAAAGACCAACACCTAAATCATCGTGGATCCAAAGTTACATGAAGCCAAAGTGGGCTTGATGCAACTGAAAATGTAACTATGACTTAGAATATTTTCTAAGTGTGAAATCAGCATGAATTACTGACTTGTGGGCCATGTTTGAGCATGTTCTAGCCATTTTCATGAAATGATCATAAAACAACTTTTGTTCCTTAATAAATTAGCTACAACTTTGGTAAAAAGTGCACAGCCATGCAAGGTCTCTAAGTTGGTCTTTTGAATCAGTCAAACAGTGACACTCCAAGGGTCAATTCAAGTCAAATCTCCACTTGAGGGCATTTTGGTCATTTTGATCTACATGAACAATGTCCCAACAAGTAACCTAAGTGTAGTTAAGGTGTAATAGACCATAATCAACCACTTTATAAATTGTTATACCAACTTCTAATGATCACATGTGATAAAGCAACTAAAACAAGCAATTCACTCATATGTTTCAATTCCATGTTTCACATGTTTCATGACCTTGTTGTTATTTTATATTTGTCATATTACTACCCTGTTGCCATGTTTCAAGGTATGAGAAATTCATGTTGCATTCATATGTTGCACTACTACCATTCATAAGCAATCAAGTACGAAACAAACAGAATATGCGAATGTTGCATATGTATGTTTCAGTGACAATGGCATGATGACATAGATGATGCATATGTTTATGAAATGACATGCAATTTAGTGGAAGCCAAACACCTAGGGTGTTACAATTAACCCAGGTCAAGCATCCTATTAAGCGAACCAGAACTTCTCTTAAGAAATCTGTTAACTCTGAATCGCACTTACACTTTAGCTCATCATTCACATACGTCGGCCTAAAACCCATCTCCAAGACTTAATACTCATTTTTCCTTTGATCCAACGGCCGACATGAAGCTATGACTTTTCCACTAAAACAAACTCTTAGAGCCGATTGCTTGCATTGGCTGTTGGCTTTCATTGTTGATCTTAATTAAGCCTCCTTCACATGATTTGCTAGAGAAACATTCGAAATCTCCTATTTCCCAAAAGACTGGATCGGCTGTTCAATGCTTACAAACTCATCAGCACGAACCAGTCTGACATCATCTCCATGCCATTGAATCAAACACTGATGCATGGTCGACGGTATGCAGCAATTCGTAGGAACCCAATCACGACTGAGGAGTAAACTGTATGATCCTTTCCTATCAATGACAAAGAACGTGGTGAGCAGAGTTTTACTCCTGATTGTCAGTTCGACGTTTATTGCCCCTCGGGTCTTGGATGTATTTCCTCTGAAGTCTCTAAGCATCATGTTAGTCTCAAGAAAACCTCCTGGTCCCTTGCCAAGCTTACGGAAAGTGGTGTATGGCATAAGATTGATAGAAGCACCTCCGTCCATCAACATCTTGTTCATCGGCTTCCCATCAACAAAATCTTTCATATATAAAGCCTTTAAGTGCCGATGCTTGACTGACTTATCAAATATTGCTTGCTGCACAACCATTAAATTGGCAACCATCTCTTCATATTCTAACTCATCGAAGTCTGAATAAACTCCCTGATCTACCGGAGCTCTGAATTCTGATGGTAACAGAAAAGCCACTTGGATATTAGCCGATGGTTGCCTCTTATCAGCCATCTGCTTGGCACGCCATACTTGAGTTTTACCGGGTGCCTAAGCCTGTTCCATCTCTCTATTCCTTAGGCGCTGCACCCTCCTCTTTTGGCTTCTCATCAAATCTCCTGGGCACCACTGGCCTTCCTGCCACGTGTATCTTCTTTCAGTGCCTTCCTCTTCATGATCAACCTAGTCCTATCCAATGACTCTTTTCCCCAACCGATCATGAACACTTTTGTTTTTTAAGCGCCAATCCATGTTGTTATGATGATATGCATCTTGAGCATGGATAGACCGGCGGTTGGTTCGAGATTGCCTATACTCCCGATATTGATTGCTACATTCTAGATAGTCGTGTCTAGTAGGCAACTTCAAACCTTCATTCCAGCAATGTCTAAACAAGGGACAATTCCAATATAATTCAGCTTGTTCCCTTTCATATATCTCTTCTTCTAATTGATGCTAGTATGCTTGATCTTTTAACCAACATTGATAATCCTTTTCCTTCTACTGCTGCCATTTATTCAACAGAATCCGAGATGTGACCCGTGGCTTTGATGTCTCTGCTTTCGACGTCTTCCTTTGCTCGTATCGGCTCTTTTGTTCGGCATGACGTCTTCTAATCTCTCTGTACTCATCAGTCGATATTTGCATTTTGGGATCGACTATCCCAGCTTCTCTCGATTTGGTTGATGTTAGGACCTTGGTTTTTCCTTTGAACAGCCTAGCATCAACCATGTTCTGATCTCCTGGGAAAGGATTATCATCGACTTTCATCTTCTGAGGTGTATCGAATTTGAGCCTCCCTTGCTGAATAGCTCTCTGTATATGCTGCCTAAAGATTCTGCATTCATTAGTGGAATGAGAAGTAGCGTTATGAAATTTGCAGAACTTCTTGTTCTTCAACTGATCAGGGGGGCAACATGACATGACCATCGGACAACTTGATCTTCCCCTTCTCAAGCAAGAAATCGAAGAGCTTGTTTGATTTGGTAACATCAAAGTCATAACTCTCCTCAACTCCTCTTCTCCAAGGATTTGGCACCATCATTGTCTTCTTGCCCTAATTCCATTTAGCTACAGCAACCTCTTCTTCGTCTTTATAGCCGTCATCGACTGAATATGGATCGTAAGCTTCGGCTACTGTGGTGTTCTTCTAGAATCGGGTATCTCTGCGCATACGCTGGAATTGGCTATTGAGCGCTGCTACCCGTTGAGCCAATTGTCCTAAGTTGTCAAACTCTTGTCCTAGCAGCTTTTCTTTCCACATTGGCAGCATTCCTTGGACAGCTAAAGCAGCTAGTTGATCATCAGCCAAGCTCAATGAGAAACATAGATTCTTAGTCTCTCAGAATCTCTGAAGAAACTTAGTGCTCGATTCATTAGTCCTCTGTCTCATGGTTGTCAAATTGGTTATTTTCTTCTCTCCAGTCCCAGTGTAAAAATATGTATGAAACTTCTTCTCTAGGTCGGCCCAATTAGCAATGGAGTTGACTGGTAATGATGAGAACCAAGTGAAGGCCGGCCCTGATAGGGACAAGGAGAAGAAACGAACTCGATGGGCATCCTCAACTGATGCTTCACCCAATTGTGTAAGATACCGACTGACATGTTCTATTATGCTTGTACCGTCTTGACTAGTGAACTTGGCAAACTCCGGGAGCCTATAATTTGTAGGAAGAGCGACCAAATCGTACCATTCTGGATATGGGCATTTGTATGAAAAAGTCATTCCTTTTGGCTTTAGACCGAACTGATTCTTCATCATCTCGGTCACCTTGAGCAGCAACTCGTCAGCTTGCGGATTTGGATTTCTCGATACTTGCTGACCCATCTATGGATTGAAATCCCGCGTGCCTTGATATCCTGGATTTGGTATCATGTGGAGGGTGTTATAATCCGTGCCATAATGATAGCCTTGTGGAATCTCAATCTGTTGGGTCCTTTACTGGCTTGCTGCTTGAAGTCTCTTATTATAGACATAAGGATCTATATCTCTATGGATCCTCTGAACGGATGGTGCTATCTTCTGAGCCGATGATGGTATGTGGCCTGATGTGTCAAAATTGATCATCTGGTTTTGACTTTGCCCTACCGGCTACAGCACATGCTATACTTACGATCTAGGATTGTATTGTATTTGATTTGTAGTAGTACCTAGAGTTTGTTCAGATGAACCTTGAAGTGTCTGGACGCCACCATTTGATGTAGACTAGGCCTGATCTTCTGAAAGGTATGATAGTGTCGATTGGTGGAGACTCGACGTTCACAATCTAGGCTTCAAACCAAGGCTAATTCGGACCCCCGCAACCGTTACACCACTGCTCTGTTGGTTATCAACCACGCGAATGTGATTGACCTCGCCGAGAAGGCTTTCCTACAAGTGAATCGAGAACACAAGCAAGAACGGGATGAACGCAATCTAAAATTGCAAATAAATATGAGGCTTATAATAACAAGAAGGAGTTCAAGTCTTTATTCGAAAGGACTAATCGCCACAGGCGAACTAGATCAAGAACTGGGGCCCTGGTTCACAGCAAGCAGCCTTAGCGGCACAGTTGTAGTAAAACAATATCTGTTTCACGAGGAAATCAAGAACTAAACAAAACCCAAACCCTAAGGAGAGCGACAAATGGTATTTATAGAGTCTTGGGCGTCACCCCCTGGATGCGCCCCCTAATGGGCCTAAACACAATACACGGTCCAACAGACCAAAAGACGGTATCGCAGCACCCTGGTAGATTCTGGACACTAACTTGTTTCAATGATTCCCATTGATTTCGAAGGTCTTTTGACTTGAAACTACTTGGATTGGCTTCCTTATCAAATTAGCTTTCCAACCATATGTGGATCGTCGAAAACGGAGTCCGGATGCGTCCTGGGTCACTAGTTTAAGGCAGACTGGTCCTGGAGGCCGAGGCAGACTCGAACTTGAGTTGCTTTGGGCCTCCACCTCGGGGACTCGAACCGAATTAGCCTCGGACCTCCTACCCCTCCATACCATGTGCCAAACATGGTCATATGCATGGGTGTCATGTCCTCATCATCCTCCCCTTCTTGACGAAAAGCCGTCCTCGGCGTTGATTGTGCTTGAAACTGATCCTGCACAACATAAAGGAGAACGGGGTTGCAAAAACAAAGGGGACTAAAATAATTGTGAGAAGGAACATGACCTTGTTTCCAAGTTTGTAGCATGTCATCTCGCATAAAAATTTCAGCAAGCATATAGACTCCATGATCCGAATGCACACGATGTATGTCAACACTATCCTGCAAAAGATTAGAACTAACCAAAGACAATGTAGGAATAGATGATCTAGCAGACATAGGTAGCAACCAACAATGCTCCCCTTCTTGGAAGTGAACTTGTTTCTTTGAGGAACATGAGAAAATGTTTGTATTATTATGGCTGCCCTCTAAACGATCATAATCTTGTACAACAAAAGGAGAATTCATATTACTACAAATGTATACTCGATGTATCATATATTGTCCCTTGTTATATTTGCCAATAACATGATATGTATGTTTAGAAAACCAAGGCAAATCAACATATTTAAATAGGCTCTCCTCCAAACAATCTAGGTTACACAAAACATCAAATTCAATGTAACCCAAAGTATGTAAAGAAGACAACAGTTTGAACTCATCAGTTTTAGTAGCAATATAAATAACATGTTTATTTTCAGCACAAGTGGTTGGTTCCAAAACATGTAAAACTGAGGCATCATCAACCAATTCATCTTTATCATAAGGAACTTCAAGCAAATTATCATGGGATGGAGATAAATCAAGAGAGGGTTCCACTAACAATTGCTCTATGATAGCATGGTTTGTGGAAGAATTTAGTACATTAAAACAATTCTCACCTTCTGTGAGTGTAGCACCATGGGCATTACCTGTGTTTTCAGTAGGAGTAATAGGTGCATTGTGAAGTGATGGTTCTGAATTTACATATGAGGTTGTGAGTTCCTCATTTTCTTCCATGTCATCATCTCACTTATGTACATTATCCTACAGAAGGTTAGTCATAGCAAGAGGAATAACAACAGACTATTCCTCTAAATGGTACACCTCATCATATGAAGTCAAAACAGGAGGTGGATTAACAAAGGTTTCTCGCATAAGAAGTTTCATATCATTCCAAGTTTGAGGTTTATCAGAAGGATCTAAAGACTCCCACCAAGATAAAGCAGAATGTCGTAAAACACTAGCTGCATTTTTACCTTCCTCCTTGGACACATAAAGCGAGTAGCAAAAATGTTATCGATGGCAATTTCCCACTCCATGTACTCATCAGCACATATACCATCATAAGTCGGTGGATACGAACAACCTATCATTGTTAGAAGACAGCAAAAGACAATACAAAAGTATTATCCCTATCAACTACTTAGGTTGTGGACAAGGAAAAACAAAACACTCAACTCTCAAGTGTCTTACCATGGTCTTACAAGTGTTCTTACCAAAGCAATAGGCGGTGCAATCGGTCGGTGACTGTGATACCGTCGTAACTTGAGTGTAACAGTTGCAAGGTGAACCTGTACTTGGTTAGAATAAAGTGGAGCTTGGACAGGCATAATATAGTAGCAAGGAATAACAAAATTCGTAACTGAATAGCAAAGCTGAATAAGTATTCCAAGTACTTGTCTTAGTTGCTGGTCTACTCATGTTCCAAGTACCAGATGTATCAAGTGATGTGAACAGCAAGAATATGATTAGGAACAAGGTAGAAATCAGCACACGCAAACACAGCTCAAATGGCGCTCTCTATGTGCTCATCTAGATATTGTTCCACTTTTGCCCCTCTTTTTTCTCTATTTTTGGGTTGTCGTTTTTTGGGTTTCTTTGACTTTTTCTTTTTCTTTTTTTGATATTTTTTCTTCACTTAGGAGCACAAAAAAAGTAATCACAGAAAATATGAGCTTAAACAAGTGAAAGACGTAGCCTGTGGAATTTTTAGAAGACGTGCTCAAAATCGACAAAAACCTTGTGACCACGAAAAGAGGATCTTGTGACCACTTTTTGACCAAAATAAAAATCTCCGACCCCAACAAGATGTGGGATGGATGGATCCAAAAAAATTTTCTGATCGATTTTGATATATGGAACGTCAAAATCCGAGTTCGTATGCGAAAACTAGACCAGTTTTACGAACACACTCTGAATTAGAGGACAAAACAGGAACAATGCGCACAAATTTGGTCACGACAGCAATGATTTGATGGAAACAGTGAAGACAAGTGTAGGAAATTAGATGACGTGGACTAAGGTTTGATGGATACAAAGGAAACTCAACAAGACTTGTAGATGTTCACGGACTATGATGAAAAACAAAGGGAAAACACAAACTGGACTAAACGATCTAAAACCAGCAACCAGAACTTGACCTAGGGCACAAACTCAACAACGCGAAACAGAGACAAAATTGCATGGCACAATGAGGCTATAGGACAGGGAATATGTAACGATGTATATTTTTTTTAGCTTTTTGTGGACTATAGGTAATGCAAAAACAGTAACAATCTAAAGGGAAAAATAAAGTTATACCTAACGGGCAATAAGGTCTCTGATACCACTTGATGTAGACTAGGCCCGATCTTCTGAAAGGTATGATAGCATCGATTGGTGGAGACTCAACATTATGATCTAGGCTTCGAACCAAGGCTGATTCAGAATCCCGCAACCGTTACACCACTGCTCCATTGGTTATCAACCACGCAAACGCAATTGACCTCACCGAGAAGGCTTTCCTGCAAGCGAATCGAGAACACAAGCAAGAACGGGATGAACACAATCTAAAATTGCAAATAAATATGAGGCTTATGATAACAAGAAGGAGTTCAAGTCTTTATTTGAAAGGACTAATCGCTACAGGCAAACAAGATCAAGAACTGGGACCCTGGTTCACAGCAAGTAGCCTTGGCAGCACAGTTGCAGCAAAACGATGTCTGTTTCACAAGGAAATCAAGAACTAAACAAAACCCAAACTCTAAAGAGAGTGATGGCTGGTATTTATAGAGTCTTGGGCATCACCCCCCTGGACACGCCCCCTAATGGGCCCAAACACGATACACGGTCCAACGGACCAAAAGACGGTGTCACAGCACCCTAGCACATTCTGGATACTGACTTGTTTTGACGATTCCCATTGATTCCAAAGGTCTTTTGATGTGAAACCACTTGGATTGGCTTCCTTATCAAATTAGCTTTCCAGCCATATGTGGATCGTCGAAAACGGAGTCCATATGTGTCCTAGGTGACCAGTTTAAGGCAGACTGGTCCTGGAGGCCAAGGCAGACTCGAACTTGAGTTGCTTTGGGCCTCCACCTCGGGGACTCGAACCGAATTAGCCTCAGACCTCCTTCTTGACTTGGACACCCTTGCTGGCCTCCTACCCCTCCATACCATGTGCCAAACATGGTCATATGCATGGGTGTCATGTCCTCATCACCATTACCAGTTGGTGTTGCTTCTTGATGACTGGTACCGACTTGATTAGTCCCTTGGGTTAACGGATCTGGAATATTATAACAAGTCGATCCAACCTGACCAACTAGAATTTCATGAATCGCCTCTTTCATGGCGTTGTGAAATGCATCAACAAAACCTTCATTGTGGTTTGATATGGCATCACGAACAGACTTGTCTATAGCTTCCGTAAAAAAACGTCTGTCTTCAACTTCGACCATATCTGTCTGCCCATGTAGTAGAACTCTTGGTAGTGGAAATTTTTGAATAATTGTGTTGTTATATATTTTGGTGTAGGACAACAAACACTTCTTCTGAAATTCTTCCATAGCTTTGTTGATGGTATCCTTATCTTCATCAGGCAGGTCTTCATAATGTCCCATAAGGATGTTGTCATTGTTGTGAACCGCCATGACGATTGTGGGGTCCCACCGGGTGTGCCAGAAACGTGTGTCGACACAGAATTTCGTCCCATGCCAAGGACACACGCAGCAAGCCGGAAGGGTCCGCTCAATGGAGTAGATCCACCTAGCTTCAGCGCAGGGGTGGTCGATCCTGCACAATCCTCCCGAGGCGTGCCAATCAATTTGACCCTGCAATTGACAAGAAGAGAAAGTTCATCAATAATTACAGGCGGAACTTGCCGGTGTTGCTAGATAGTTCCGAATGTATGGCTGTGAGAGCCGATATGAAAGGAAATAGGCTAAATAGCCGATTCCAGTATATTCATGAGAATAAGTCAGTTAGAGCTCATGGGGTCATGTGAAGAGAATTAGTTATCATTCAGGATAAACATCATTTAAACTGATATTAATCAATGGCAATAAGATATCAATGATGATCGGTCCATACTAAGCCAATGATTATGAGTAACCGAACTATTTTTTATATAAGGAAACAATTCAGCATCACTTAATCGTTTAATAAAGATAAATCTAATGAACATGTTAGATCTCATCCATCACCATGACCAGTGGGGCATAAGGCAGAATCATGCAGGCTGTAGAAACAACAATAGACTTGATGACCCTAACTCATTACTAATATCAGTGGGGCATGAGGTAGAATCATGCAGGCCGTAATACAATAATAAGATCATGGGGCTAACACATATTTCAACTTATATCTACTTCAACGATCTCGTGATGTGAACCGTTCGTGAAAGCATTCGATATCGGCTAAACAGCCGATTCAAGCATAGAGCACAATTAAGGTCTTGTCTTCTCAGGAACGGGTCTATCAACCAATGATCCCCACTCCACGGTGCCAACAGTGGGGTGAGAGGCAGAATCCCACAGGCCATGATGACGGGCCATGAAACGGTTCTCACTAACCAATAGATCTACTCAAGATCGAACATGCCGTAACCGCACGCTATGCACGATTAAGATTGATGCAAAATAGCCGATAAAAACATAACTCATCGCTTAAGATGTAGATTAGATCAGTTCTAGATTAGCAAACGATGAGTTAAACAAGATGTAAGGCCAATCTAGATCAATCTCAATCGGGCAAAGTGATATTGCTGTAATTTCATAAACAATGAAAGCAATAAGCAATATTAGTAACTTAATGAATCTACCAAAGACTGCCACTCTAAGATAGAGTCGATAACTTGACCTTGATCCCATTCAAGCAGTGGGGTGTGAGGCAGAATCACATAGGCCATACTTGAATTAGGCAAGAGTCGATAATTAGCTTATACCAAAGCCACAGTGGGGGTCGACCGGATCTCTGCAGCCATATGAACAGAGATATAAACAGTGACGGTACTTACAACAAGCAGTGGAGGTCGACCGGATCGATGTAGCCATACTTGCCAAAGAACTCGCCAAGATCTACTCTACTCCTACTCCTAAGGGGTGGCCAGAGCCGAAAAAAGTAATTGACTTGTATTTGACAGATTGGTTGATCTTTACAATAGCCGGAGTTTGGTATTTATACCCGGAGTCTAAAAACGAACCCTACTCAAGTACGACTCAATACAATCTTTGGCATAATGAAAACATTCCTAATTTAAGATAACTTTGACTCTAATCTTTCCCTTTTTGTAGAGTCCAGCATGTCTCATCTCAGCGCCAATTATAGCCTCCATCGTTATCTGCTGGCACTGTCCAAAGAAAGCCGATTCCTAGATTTTGCATCTGAATCAGTTGTTTCTGATCTGCCCATAACTGATCCCTTGATGATACGATCCTAGGAGCTTCTGGGTCCCTGTGACTCTCCTTTCAAATTTGGGTGTAAACAGCCCCCTATATATAGCTTCTCTTGCAAGATGCAAGAGAGGCCATGATTGAAATGGTCCATCTTCTTCTCATCAGTATCCACATGAGTCCTAGCATACTGTGCAAGATGGTTGAACTTGTTCACATACTCCATCACAGTCATGTCTCCAGAAACTCAGACAACTTCCTATTTAGCAAACTAGCAGGAATATAGTACTGACAGAAAGTAGTGGTAAACTCCCACCAAGTCACATGGTGGTCCACAGGCTACATGGCATTGAAAGTGTCCCACCAAGCACTAGTAGATCCCAGAAGCTGCTGTGCGGCAAAGCGCACCTTCTGCTCATCAGTCACATTGAGTAGCTGAAACTTCTGCTCTAGAATATGAAGCCAATGCTCCACGTCCAGAGGTTTAGTAGTCGGTGTGAATATGGGCAGGTGTGTCCCTAAGAAGTCCTGATAGGAACAGGGCCTCTTAAAACCACAGGCACCACCCCCATTCCCGCTATTGCTACCGGGGCCTCCACAAGTGAAGCCACCAATAGCCTATGCCGGTATCTCCAAGGCACGAGCTGACTCGCGACGAGCAGCCATCATCTTGGCATAGGTTATCGGAGACGGTGGTGGTGGTGGAGGAGGAGGCCAAGGAGTGGGGCCTCATGGCTCTCCCCATTGGCATTGCCATGATCATCACCGCGACCATTTTTGCCCTGGTCTTCACCAAGACCACGGCTTGTCCCAGCACTGGTGCTCCCACGACCAGACCTCAAGTTCATCTGTAAACAGATAGAAACCCACCGATAGGGACCAAGCCTCCATACTTAGAAACAAACGGCTAGAGAGATGATAAGGCCCAATAAATGGTTACAAGCGAGAACTTTTCCTTAAAAGTTAAAGCATTTCTCTTTATTTATTATCCTATCAATTTACTACCCAAAATTATACGTGCAGGGGAGCTTAGTTTATGCAAGATTCCCTTTTCCTGATGCATGGATCAACCTATTTGTTCGCTCAATCCAAAATACAGCGGCATTCGCATTTAATTTTTGGCACAGCACATACTCACTTCCCGTACGCTAAACGATTCTTATGCAGCGTATTAGTGTCCCAGTGTTCGCCTAAACAGCCTAAATGGCCATTTAAACGGCCAGTAAACGGTAAACGGTGGTAAACTATTTTGTTTGGGGGGTAAATGGAAATTAAACGGTTGACCGTTTAAACGGAAAAAACGGTCTAAACGGCCTAAACGGAATGGAGATAAACAGCATTAAATGGGCTAAACAGTTGTTTAAATGGTTGTTTAGGCGAATATGAGGTAAATCTAGTTCAGTTTTGTATGGATAAATTTATATACTTAAGTTTATTATATTTATAAATGTGTACACTTGATATGTTACATGCATAAATATCTATATTTGGTTCTTTTCACATGCATAAATATATATACATACCAAAATAATTGATTTTTACTCGGATAAATATGTATAAATGCTAGAATACTTGATTTCTTACATGTACATATATAATTATATGTATTTTTTTTAAAAGTACAAAACCGTTTAGATCATTTAACTTTGTTTAAACACTGTGTAACTAGCCTAAACGCTAAACGAAGGGCGACCGTGTAAAGACCATTTACCGTTTAGGAAAACATTTAGTGTACCTATAGAAGATTTATTAGATAAATCTAGTGCCACTATCCTAGATAGACTATATTACTAGAGCTTATACTTATTTATGTAATTTATCTCATCCTACTTTTTGCAAAGCATTTGTTGGTCAAATTTTAGGTCTTAAAAATAGTTTTTAAACTCGTAGACTCATTATTATCTCTGATACCACCTGTGGCGGAACCACCCGAAATAAACCGCTTTCGAAGGCGCTCGTCTTCTACTAGACACTAAGCACCTCAAAAGTGAGCTACATCGGATAGTGCCATCGAGCACACCCTAAGGGAGAACTCAAAACAATCCACGTTTTATATCCAGAATCCAATAATGAGTATGAGCTTACAATACTTAGTCCATTTCATACAACAAGAGTTCTTAAAAATTATTTATTATAATACCAAAGTTACGAGTGCAATAATTAAACAGTGGAATGAAAATAAACATCTAGCGAGAACGATACAAGGATCCGTCTGTGCCCACTAGAAGAATCCTCCACACAAAAGCTACTCCTCAAGATGCACTTGCAATAGGGATAAAATAAACCCTGAGTACACAATGTACTCGCAAGACTTACCCGACTAGTGGGAATAGCTTCCCGACTCTCAAGGATATGATAGGCAATATGGGTTTGTTGTTTTCTTTTTATTTGCGGAAAGTATTACTAATAGTTCATTCTTATAGTCATGTTTTATTAGCAGTCATAATTACTTCATTAGCTAACCATTCTAGGTAAGCATCTATTCTACTTTCAAGCAAGGGTTAAGCAATCAGAACCATTTCACCATCTTTCATCTTCTAGTTCTTACTACGGTGCTAGACCATAGCCAAGTCGTACCATCTCACGAAACCAGCGATTCGTGAACCAATGTATCCTAGCTAGGTAAACCAAAACACATGCCCTATTTGTACCCTAGGCACAAACAAGACCAACCTATTCCACTCCTGTCATGGGGTCTAGGTCCCCGTCCAAACTTGGACTCCAGGCCCCACACTTGAGACCCAATCTCAACATGGTGCTTAGACCTCCACCCTTCCTCATCTCCAATCAGTCGGTCTAGAAAGAGCCGGAACCCACGACAAGAGCATAATGGGCCTTCCTCCTCCCATAAACAAGTATGTGCTCAAGATAATAAGTCTGTGACCTGACTACCATCCACAGCAATGGACGGTCCTTAATCGACACAAATAGGGAAAATAATGTAACCAAGCTAAGCCCCGTTGGCCATGAGACACAACCTATTATACCCATCAATACCCATACCATATCCCTGTCCTGTCTCCATTTTTCATTTCATCGTTTTATTATGAGAGTAATAATAATCCCTTATTGTGAGCAACGGCAGGTTAGTCACGCTACCGATGACCTAAGCATAGCATCTACTTGAACCTACACTAGTAAGACTCTTAGGACAGGTATATCTATGCATGCGGTTTTCATAAAATTCCTGTAACGTAAATGCACAACACACACACACACACATATATATATATATATACACAGTGAATTATAAAATGGAGGTTATGCACCGGGGCTTGCCTTGGGCAGGCACGGTGTCAGCGGAGTCAATCAGTGGTGGCTCCTGCATGAGAATCTCCTCCTCGTACTCCTCGATGATCTCCTCAAACTCGTGATCACTGGTGGTAATGATCTCCGCCAACTCGTTCTCTACATGCATGCGATGATTATGCAACACTTAGCATTTAGGCAACATCAACTCTTAGAATAAGAATACACATACTAAGCAACTAAGATAGCTCTAATGACTAAGATACTAAGCTAACTATCATTTTCATCAAGCAAAGTGTTGGGTTCAACTAACAAACCCTTAGCTTGGTAATTTAAGGATATATCTTTATTTCTACTAGTGATTTAATGTATATTGAAACAAAGAGCATTTAACTACCCTAATGCTTTGTCTATTCTAAAGCTACAAAAATTATAGTGAGCACACAATAATACAATGAAACTACAGTAAAAATTTTAGGATCAAAACTATCATCAATTCACCACAAAAATTCCTACAATAATTAACATAGTATTATTAAGCATTCTCAAATGATTTAATAGCTACTAATGTCAACACATATAAATATGAACTAAATACACCAACAAATAGAGCACAATTTTAGGAACCTAACAAAATTTGTTTCACAATTTTTGGACACCTACATGATTTTATATTAATTACCAAAGATCAACTCAGAAATTAAATTAGAAAACTATTTCTAATTCCATAGGAAAACGAAAAGTGAATCTCCTGCGCGGCCCTCATGCATGTCCCGCTAGCGTGGCCCACGCAAGGCTAGCCCGCTCGTGAGGCGGCCTATGGTGGGGGAGTCCCACTCGTGTTGGTGCTTTTGCAAAAGTGTCCTCACACTTCTTCCAAATCACAACTAAGTGCTAACACTATTTTCCCCTCTCTCAGACCATCTCACTTAACCCCCATCCTTTCCCTAATTAACCTATGCGCACCCCCACGGCTCAGTACATGGTGGCGCAGTGGACGGTGACACAACATGACCACGCCGGCCACCAGAGGCTCGCGCTGGCCCGTAAGTCAAGCCGACCTTCGACTATGGTTCAACTGCCTACACCAAGCAGCAACGTGAGATGGCGGGACATGCTGGAGTGAGCTACAGTGACATGCGGCCGTTCGTGATGGTGGCGCGGCTGCCCTAGTGAACCCAAGCACCTAAGAACCTAACTGGCTAGCGAGGGAGCATCAGTAAACTACCGTGAACCTAGCCGAGGTGACGGTTAGGGTGGAGGATGGTGGAGGAGGTGTGGCCACATGTAGTGCGCCGTGGTGGCATGGTCATGTCAGTGGCGATGGGTAGGCAGCAGCGGTTCCACTGGCATGCGCAAGGTGGAGAGGGAGGCAATGCGAAGCTAGTAGTGTAGGTGAATTGGCTCAGGAGGGACTGTAGGAGGGCTGCCCTTGTCCACGGTCAGACGTGGCCTTATCAGCATGGCAGTGAGAAAAGCACAAAATTAGAGCTTGGCAGTGCCTTGTTCATGGCTGGGTGGGGTTGGGCAGTAAGAGAACTTGATGGTGAAGCCACAGACATGCTGAATTAAATAGAAGTGATCACTCGGTGACCAATTGGATGGCGTGTCTCAACGGCGGCAACAGAGGGAGAGAGAGGGAGAGACGAGGCGACAAGTGCGATCATCTCGGTCTCACCTTGGCAGGACATGTGGGCTGCATAGACGCAATGGACAAGCATGTGCGTCCACGACCGGCATGGCCTGTGTGGCCGTAGTGCCATAAATGACAAGGCGATGGCGAGCTCAACTATGTGCAGCGGCAGTGGCGGCATCGAATTCGACCGGTAGCGGCGCAGAGGGAGGCACAGACATGATGGCGAGGCGACGACACCGACAGTAGCTGTGTCATGGCACTGGGCAGATCGGCGGTGCGACAGCCCGGCGAGGAAGGCTGCAGCGTCGCTCGGCCATGCGAGCAGCTGTAGTGGCTCCACGCGGCAGAGCCAGTGGCGGCCAGGACAGGGCAGTCGTAGCCGGACACGCGTGGCAGCGCTCATGCACGTGCAGAGCGAGCAGGCGTGGTGACGTCGCACCCCCGAGATGTGGTGACCGCGCTCACTCAGTGAACTAGCCTGAAATCACGTCTTGCACGAATTTTAAAGCGCCTATAAAAACTAAACGGTCGCTCTTGAACCTAAACCATCTTCACCATGCTCTAGAGCGGATATGAGTTTACCAACCCGAGCTAAAACATGACACCACCTCCTAACTCAATTTCACAAAATAAATCACCAAACATTGCATTGTCTAGCTATCAACATACTTAAAAATATTCCAAATTTTTGAGCTAAACTTGATTCCAAATTGCATTTCTAGGCTATTAGAAATATTGGCTAGCACTGTTATTTTTCCACGACAAGTATTTCATTGTCATCTACAAAGTTCATATTCCAAACTTTATTTAGAGCCACGTATATGTTTTATAGCATTTTTGTTCAATAAAAATTAATTTTAAACCCTAATTGATACATATGAGTTATGGAATAGCTTATCATTTAATATTTTTATTGATCATCTGAAGTTACAAAAATGTTGTCTACACATTCTATCACATACATTATCACATAAACATGATGCTCATGACATGATTTAGTAGTTTGTTTAGGGCGTAACACCGAGGGTGTTACAATGTCTAGGCCAGCCCAGCCTAGACCGGCCCAACCGGACCCATATACGGTCCAAGACCTGGCCACTAAGCCAGTCAAGGCCTGATTAGTGTTGACCGTTGACCATGGACCATTGACCAAAGCCACCTTTCAGTGACCGCTAGATGTAGATAGCTGTAGACCCCACCAGTCAATCTAAGCCGAGCTACCAGCCAATAGGAAGCTGCTACGTGTTACCCTTACTGTTTTCCTCCCTTTTTTTCTAGAAAATGAACTGAACTTAGAAAATTCATAGGAAATTCATCTAACCTTAGAAAAATATGAAAGCGGTGTCCTATTTTTTTTTTCTAAAAATAAGCTCTATGTCATAGGCTTGTGGTTGAGTGCATTTGGATCTTTTGGTTTTCTATTGGTTCGTTGTGATCATCTATAGGAGTCACTTATAGCGACTATATGTCTCATTTGGCAGCCCCGGAGGAGCACCAGCTCGAGGACTATGAGTACACTGAGGAGATCGGAGATGACTAGGGCACAGGTACCACGTCCCATCCAACCTTGTAGAATCCTATTTGGCATGCAATATATTTAGATGCTAGTGCTTTACTTTCTACAAATGATCTATGATATGTTGCATCATAGTATTGCTTGAAGCCTATACCTTGACGCAACCTTACACCTGCAAACCCGTTGATAGGCTAGATGCATGCTAGCTTTCATACTTGCTACTTACTTCTACTTGCATTATATCTGCGATGTGATGCATGGTGGAGGAATGTTTGTGAGTGGCTAAGGCACATGGTGCCATGATTGTGGTGATAACTTGGGAGAGATTCTGGCTTGTGTCTTGGGTGTGTGGTGAGGGTTGAGTCGAGCAGATAGGATTCTACGATGAGTCTTTGGATGAGTCTTACTGAAAGGGTGTGACCTAAGCATCCTCTATGTGAGGTAGCTGTGGTGGGTAGATGTCAATTGAGTAGATTCTGGGGAGCAAACTCTTTGTTGGGCAAATCCCCAGAATGGAGGTGTCTTCGAGGCACGGGGAGTTGGGTGTCTCCATTGAGAAGATGTCTTGTTTGGTCCCCCTAAGGACTGATATGCTGAGAGAACCAGTCCATACGAACCATTGCACACCACTCGCTCGGGCAGGAGACGGATGTGATCTGGCTAGGGCGATACCACTACTCTAGGTTGTAGTTGATAGTGTAGGGAAGTAAGGGTGTATCCTCTAACCCTTCCGAGACTGCGTGGTAACCCTTTTGGAGGCCCAGTGCTATGTTTTATAGTCTCAGCGTGCCGGTGGACTCCAAGGTGACTCAGGGCTGAGTGGTAGGGTGGTATTGTACTGGTTTGGAGAGTAGCCCAGAATCATCCTAGGTGGGGCGTTGCTGATGATGGTGATCTTGTGGGTCCAGATGTAACCCTCTGTAGAGTTTTGGTTGATCGATGGATACATAGCCATTCCTTTACGGTTGTGGAACTTTCCTATGTTATCACTTCACTTGACTAGTGAGAGGTGTCTTTCTTTCTCTCCCCCTGGGTTGGATTAGGATCCAGCTGTTAACCGTTGAGGCAAGGTACGAGAGGGAGTTGTTCTTGCCGCCTAGAGGGCGTGAGTGTGGTGAGATGTGTCGTTATGTGTGTGGATGGGATGGATGGATGGAAATGTCTTAAAACTTAAGAAACAATTATAAAATATTGATGAACATACAAAGGAAGACTACAACCATATATAGGTCTTTTCTCTTACCCTTGCATACCACTGACCACAAATCAAAAACAAAGCATAGGGTGAGAGCCAGTGACCAGTATAAATCGTACCGATAATTATTTGATAGGTGATGAGCCTGAGTACGACTACCAGGGCGATGGTTGGGAGGATTAGAGGGTCTTGTCCTACGCTCAAGATTGCCTGAGGAGTTGGAGTCTTCGCCCGTTGATGCGCCTTCTGATGCTATTCTAGATGTTGTGTACTCTGAGTGACTCCGTCAAGTGGAGATATAATAAAGAGTAAACCCTTCTATTGTACTTTTTAAAACAGGTATTCGATGTATGCTATGACTTGTGATACCGACTGAGATTCGATAATATGATGCCATGATCTCCTGGGACTATCACATTATGGTTTGTATCTATGGATTTCCCTCGAGGAAATCGTGGATCGTTTTAGAGGTCACCTATGGAATTCCACGAATAGCACCATCAAATCCGCTTTTATGATAATCCAGAAAGTCTGATAAACTTTTGTAGGGAAGACATCAGACCCAGTGCGGAATTATGTTTCATTTAGAAAATGTCACCTTTACCGTGGCTTATGAGAAGTTTTGTGTGAGGATTTCATTTTCAACTTCTATAACTTGGGGATGCCATTGTATGGGTCTCGTCCATTGTTACAAAAGAGGGCTCAAGAGAACTAAACAAATTCTTGTAGTATTTGGTGATAAACTTTTCAGATTAGCGTCACCACTAATAATATCCTACTCTTGTTCCAATTAAAAAATACGAGTTCTCTTATGCTTCCCAATAGCCACTAATTGAAAATATTTAGTATTTGCATATCTTTGGTACCGTTTTATTTCTTCCTCCTTCAGAAATTAATTAATAATCAGCTATGAGAACGAAAGTTTGCCAGCCAAGTGACAGCGAGATATGGCCGGAGAAGCTAGCACGCATGATTATTGGTGAGGAGCAAACGAGTGGCAGTTTACTGCCATTGTTGTCCTCCATTGACTTGACTTGGATCCATTCCATGTTCCAAGTGTAACAATAATCTGGAATATGGCGAAGCTCTAACCAACGTTAGACAGCAACTTGATATATCGCCCATCCTGCTGTTTGCCTCGATTAATTAGCTTTGTCCTCATGACTGACCAGAAATAATCTAGTTATTAGCACGCATATATACCACAATCATTCACCAGCAGCATGTTCTCCTAAATGTAGCGCACCTACTCCTGACCGCGCTAAAATTGGCAAACCGTGTACCAGGGAGGCCCTATACTCTCCGAGCCATTAGCAGGGAAACGAGAACTACATTTAGATCTTCTTAACAAGTAAGTGATTGTTTTGTTTCATATCATCATATATGTATGTTGATACTAGTCAGTCTCACTACTATTTGTACCGGCCGCGTTCTTGAGCAACTCATCTGTTTTCATTACAAGGTTGAACCTCGGTTGGCAAGCAAGAGATGATGAGATCCAATTAGTTACAGAGATTGATCGACCAAGTCCTCATACATGCTATTGATTTGGCTGGGTGCGGCTCCGGCTTGAGAATTTCCATTTTCTAAAGAAGATGCTGCTGAACCAGTACTAGCTGGATTGAAACCTAGAGCTCTTTTCGATCACATCCCCCGATTGTTTCTTTTTTTCTAATAAAAGGTGAGTCAGTGACAATTCCATGCCATATTTTTGAATGAATTGGTGTCCTGATGTCTAGTCCTGTTTACCTCGCTCAAGGCTGTTCCTAATCGGGAGGCTTATTTACAGTTGCAGACGATGGTGGTGCTAGAAACAGCTGCGATAGTTGCCATGGTCGGGTGGGCGGCCTCACCGACCATCAACCGGCTGATCGGCAAGGTGCAGTCCTACACGGCCAAGAAGTACAAATGGTACAAGGACCTCGAGGAGAACCTGGAGAGCGTGGACCATTTCCTGGTGGAGATGAGGAGCACCGTGAGGATAGTTGAAGCCCGACGGACTGACGACCCCAACATGGAGTGCTGGCTGTCGCTGCTCAAGGATGCCATCGACGACATGGACGACTTCTTTGACATACTTGACTACGAAATCATCGACAAGTCCAACAAGTTCAGCGCCGATTCTTCTTCTTCTTCTTCTTCTTCTGCTGCTGCTGCTGCTGAGTCTGAGTCTGGAGCGCGAACGATTGGGTCGGATAAATCGTCTGGCATGCTGAGGACGTTGGTGAAGAAGCTGGGCGACATCCGCGAGAGCTCGCGTGGCCTCGTGCAAGCATCCATGCTGGCTGCAACTGTGGCTGGCTGCTCCGACAGCAGGTACTCCAGCACCAGTTCAGGACGACCCGTCACCGGCCGTTGCTACCATGGGAGGAGGAGCCCCTCGGGTACAGCGACCAGTACGAGAAGCTGATCGCATGGTTGCTGCCAGACCTTGAGAAACTCAAAGAAGACGACGGGTCTTGCAACAATGACAGAAGTGTGGTCGGCATCATTGGCCATGGTGGGATGGGGAAGACCACGCTTGCTCAGAAGGCATGCAACGACCCAGACGTGAAGAGTAGGTTTGAGCTCGTCATATGGGCCTGGGTGTACAACAAGTTTCGTGAGGACGACCTATTAGGTGAGATATGGAGGTCGGCTCCGGCGGTCGCAGAGGCAGAAATAACAACCAGCGCCGCCGTACCCGCACGGCATGGCGATATGAGCTTCAGCAGCATGCAGCTGGCGCTGGAGAAGCTTGTGGCGTCCAAGAGGTACCTGCTGGTGCTCGACGACGTGTGCAACGACGAGACGGCCACCAACCTGCAGAGGAGGGAGACATGGAGAAATGTGCTCGCGCCGTTTCAGCGTGGCAAGCGCGGAAGCAGGGTTCTGTTGACCACTCGAGCCATGATCTGTGCGCAGACGGTGGGCGTGAAATTTTCGTATTTTGATCTCTTTTGAAAACAATTTCTAGAAAAATACCAACGCCAAAACAATTTCTGAAAATAGACCATTTTTAGGCGTCTTAGCACATGACGCCGAGATATGAGGCTCGGCGTCGTGTCACGCCACGCCGAGGTACTGCCACGTCACGGACGACCGGGGTCGTCGTCGCCACGTTGGCGCGTGGGTCCGAGACGTCGGCGTCGTGTCTGCCGACGCCAAGTACCCAACATCGGCGCGGTCGGACTGAGCGCCGAGCTCTGGCCCCATCCGGAGCGTGGCCCAGGCGGCCCAACAGAGAACGGTGGCCCAGCAGCTCGGCGTTGGGTCACTTAACGCCGAGCCTCCAGACCTCGGCGTGACCCGACTCAACGCCGAGGTCTGGACCCTTTAGGCCGCGCCGAGGCCCCTTCTTCTTCTTCCCTCCCCTCCTCCATTCCCCCACGGCTCCCAAATCCCCCACGGCTCCCACGAAACTCTAACCTTCAAAATCGACCCCCGGTGCCCGGATCTCGTCTCCCGAAGCTTCCTCCAGGTAATGGTCCCTCCTCTCCTCCATTCTATCCGCGTAGATGTGCTTACATTGTCCCTAATCATTTAGAATCATGGTTGTTTGGTGATTTGGTATATTTGTGTTTGCATTTGCAAAATGTATGGCTTAGGATGATTGAGTGCATTGTTGTTTAACTGTTATATGTGATGAACATGTTAGGTTAGTTTGGTTTCTAGTTATTTTGGTCATTAGGGTTATTTGTTTATTGTAGGTGTCATTAGGGTTAGTTATTTGTTGGTCATTAGGGTTACTATGTATTTTATTAATTTGTTGGTCATTACATTTCAATTTGTTATGACCAAGGCGTTTTCTTCGTAACGTTAGGATGCCAAGACGTGGTAAAGCTCGTATTCCAAGGTAATCCCAATGTTTATTCATTATCTGTGCAACAAATAGAAAACCCTAGGTTTAGGTTTGGTTCTCCGTTAATATGACTAAATTCTTTCAATTGTAGCTATGGTCGCCAGAGGGTAAATCCCTACCACCTAAAGCCTCTCCCTGAAGGTGTTCCTCGATCAATGTGCTTTTGTGGTGATCCTTGCAAGGTAGACATCTCTGAAGATGAGGAAACATATAGGCAGAGGTACTGGATGTGTCCCAATTATGCATGGGAACCTACAAAGCAACAACGCCGTGCATCGTTTGTGAGGAATTTTTATTTTGTTAATTAATTTTCTTGTGATATTAAGTATTGCTTATTTATTTGTTTTGTAACAATTTGTTTTTCTTGCAGACCGTTCCACCACTGTGTGACTTTGAGCAATGGATTGACACTGAGATCAAGGAGTCGGACAAGCAGCGTCTAGAAGGCCTGAAGAAGTGGGATGCGGAGGTTAAGGAGAGGTTTGAGCAGAGACGCAGACTGGAGGCTATAGAAAAGGAGCATAAGGAAGAGGAGGAAAGGAGGCGTGTTGCTGCGTACCGGGCGGAGAGGGAGAAGAAGATTGAGTGTGTGCGCCGAGCGAAGGCAGCGATAGAGGAGAATCCCGATGCCGAGAGGAAGGGAAAGTGGCCTCATTGCACTCAGTAGGTATTTGGTTCATTCACGAGCGATGTCGTGTAGCCCTGGACTTTTTTTACTATGTTGTAATGCACTCTGCTTTTATTTCAGATGAACTTATTCCCTGGAATTTTTTTATTATGTTGTAATGCACTATGATTTTATTTCAGATGGTCTTATGCCATGTACTTCGTTAACTATCCGAAGACTGTAGTGGTACTGTTTGTATCACTGAAAAGACTACTTGTGTTGTTGTAGTCACTGAAAGGGCTACAAGTACTGTTGCAGTCACTGAAAGGGGTACTAGTCTATTTGAAAACTCACTGAAAAGCCTAGATTCGTTTACTGTTGTATCTGTAGACGCAATGAATTAATATCAGAGTGATGTACTGCATTTAGATGTAGTGACAAAACACAGGTGTAGCCTTTTCAGATGAAATGACCAGTCATGGTTGTAGGCTTTTCAGATGAAGCATCTAGCCTTTTCAGATTCAATAAATGAGTAGGCACACATGTTTTTTGTCACGTAGCATTCATGGTGAACCTGCCTTCATATCTATATATAGTGCTCCATGTCTTGCTCCACATCCACACAACTTGTTTTCTGGTTTAGTTTTAGCAAATGTCGAGCGGAGGTTCCTCGAGTGGAAAGGGTTTAGGTGGAGGGAGAGGAAAGGGGGTGAGGAAGGGACCTCCGATTGTGTGGGAGGGTTCTCTGGGTCCTGATTCTTTTGAAGAAGCAATAGAGGAATTTCCTTTGGAGAGGAAGAGTGACTTCACCCGTGAGAGACCTCTTAGATCATACGATAAGCGCATTGAAGATTGGACAAAATGCCGCCACGGTTTGGATTGCGTTGTGCAGATGTACAACGACTGTGACGGTGGAGGCCGTCGTTTCTTCAGATGCCCGCGAGGATTTGTATTGCCTTTGAACTCTCTCCTTTTTTAGATTTGCATGTAGTTTCTAGTAGTACTTATTGGTAGATGGGTTTTCAGGATTCAAGCTGTCCAGATAACTGTGGCTTCACTAGATGGGTCGACCCTCCTCCTATCTATCCCCATCAACAGTACATCACATATCTACAGGGACGCATCTTTGACCTAGAGTATGGCCCTAGAAGTGGTAACAGGGACAAGTCGGACGACGACAACAGCAATGATGCAGAGGAGGCACTATGCAATAATCCGTACTGCGAGTGCACGAACCATAAGAAGGACGGACCTCCTTCTCCACCGCCACCGCCACCGCCACCACCACCGCCTCCGTCAACTGGATCATACTATGGGGAAGGCGCAACTCAGTTCAATATGTGGGAGCATTATTAGGACCAACATTTGTTAGTCAATCCGAATGTGGAATGCTTGTATGAGTTGTTCTTTTCAATCTCGTAAGGCATGCTAGGTTTAGTTTGCAACATGCCATTGTTAGTTTTTATTTGAGTGTGTTCCCTTTGTAATGTCTGTATCACTTGTTTCTTTCAATCCCCTAAGGCATGCTAGGTTTAGTTTGTGACATGCCATTGTTACTTTTGATGTGAGTGTAATCGTTGTGCCTCCGCTATTTCATAAATTGCAGTTTACCTACCTCTAAGTTTCATGTACTATGGTTGATTCCCAAACTGAAAAAAAAAGATTTGAGTCTCCCTAAAAATAGGGGATTGAAATCGAACCAACAATCGGTTTTTCCTGCAGGAACAAATATACAAACATAAATATAACTTGTCTACTCTTATTAGTATAACTCGTGTTAGTCGAAGAGGAATCGTTGAGAAAGATTTTTCATTTGAATCATGCAAATAGGATCGCAACATACCAAATGGTTTGGGTCGACGTTTACGTGTTGAGCTGAGGCTCCCCTAGGGTTTGGGGTGTGTGAGGTGGGCTGAGGCTCGGCGTTGAGTCAGCCCACGCCGACCCTAGGGTTTGGCGGCCGTGTGTGAGGTGGGCTGAGGCTCGGCGTTGAGTCGGCTCACGCCGACCCTAGGGCACGCCGACCCTAGGGTTTGGCGGCCGTGTGGTGGGCTGAGGCTCGGCGTTGAGTCGTCCCACGCCGACCCTAGGGTTTGGCTTGGCTAGTTGGGCTGAGGCTCGGCGTCGAGGCAGCCCACGCCAACCCTAGGGTTTGGAAACGGCCGTGGCCCGGTTTGGGCCGAACCTCGGCGCTTAGTCATAACACGCCGAGCTTGGGCACCTCGGCGCTTCGATGCAAGGGTTTCCAGGAAGCACCAGGGGTCGGCGTGAAATGACTAAACGCCGAGCTTGGGCACCTCGGCGCTTCGGTGAATTGCTTTCCAGTACGTACCAGGGCTCGGCGTCAAATGACTAAACGCCGAGCCCCTGGGTTCACCAATATATCATCTCTTCTTTGCGTGCTTCGTCCCCTTCGCTAGCTCCCCGACTCTCCTAACATGTCACCGTGGATCTTCTTTGCGTGCTTCGTCCCCTTTGCGTCCCCTTCGCTAGCTCCCCGACTCTCCTAACATGTCACCGTGGATCCAACAGAGGTTGATCGTAACGTGAAGGATGGGGATGATGACACCCCTTCTTCCTTGTGAGTTGCGACGGAGGCCCTTAATAGCTGGAAACATGAAACATGGCGACGTTCCACACATTCACATAACACATGACCACACCGACAGACACATTCATTCAACATCCGTACATACAAAAGGTCCAACACATTAAGCATCCAACATAGTCCAACACATTCAACATCCAACATAGTCCATACATATGTTTCATCAATCAACTAACATAGTCCAAACATAGTACAAGGTCCAATGCATACATAGTCCATGCACAAAATAAAGCATATGAAGTCTTTGGATCTTTTATCGCTCCTTGTACCTTAATGTGGACGGCGAGCGTAACGCTTTCCCCTCCCAAACGGATAGGTACCTGGAGTGTACCTATCCACTGGTCTGAGCGTCCTATGTGGACGTCCAGAACCGGAGGGGCCTTGAGTTCCTTGGGGTGCATCTCCAAGCTGGGACATGCCAATCTCATCATACTCATGATCATACTCTCCCTGTCCTTCATCAACTTCATCATCATAATGACCATGTCCTTGACCACCCTCTGCAGTAGTTGCTGCACCATGTGAAGAAGAAGTCATGCCACCATGTGCACCATGTGAAGATGAAGTCCCTCCAACATGTGTAGTAGAAGGTCCAGCACCAAGCTGTTGTGGGACTGCCACATCCGGGGAACGTCTACATCCAAGGCGTGCAGCTACCTTTCGTAGGCGATGCATGGCACGCTGCATTTTGAAAGCACTATTAGTAAGTGGGGTTGGTCGCAAAACTATATAAAGATGTAACATCAACTGAATGAGAGAAGACTACCTGAATGTGTTGTCGTAACATGGAGGCCTCATCAGGATCGCCCACAGGAATCATCAATGCCCTTCCTTGGTCGGCCACTGTCCTCATTATCTCCATGCTCTATGCAACAAAAACAATAATTTAAGTCTCTATCACAGTAAAGACCTCAGAGATTGAAATAGTTGTATCACTTACAGCTCTGGCTAACGCAGGGGCGATCTCAACTTGCCTGCCTTCTCGGGTAGCTTGGTCATATGGGTTGTTGCCCTCATCCTCGCTCGCAATGTCAGCAATGTCTTGCTCCGTCCAAGCGGGCCTCAATTGAAGCCTTGTTCGTTGACCAAACCAAACAAGGTAATCATGGAATGCCTTGTCACGATGGACGGCGTGGATGCCCATGTTGTTCTGCTCCATCAACATCCACTCATCAATGTAGCGATGGTGCTCCAGCTGCCAGTTGGTGATCTTCTTATTTTTTTGTCTGTTGAACCTGCAAATTTTACACCAAATCGGCAATATGAAGGCCTACTCAATGATTCTTTCATGTGAAACGAACAAAATATTGTATGTTACGTACTTGTGGAGCTGCCAACCGGTGGAGAAATCATCGGGCGGAGAAGGCTGCAGCCTACCAAACTGCCGTGCTACACGGTGAGGGAGATGGTACTCAACTGCATAGAAACAAATAAGGGGGGTCCTCATTGTCCAGACGTCCTCGTCTGCCATGCACAAGGCGCTCAAGTTGAGATCCATTACTTGCCTCCGCCGATATGGGCTCCATTGAACCTGTACACAACGTCGTCATCAACTAGTCGACGCTCAATTTGTGCACATATCCTCGATTAGGGCAAAAGGGTGGGAAACTTACATGCTGTGGCAAAAGGGTGTCCAGCTCGTTGGTGAAGCTGATGTACGCGTGGCGTGACACGTGGTATGTTCCATGGGCTCGCTCGTAGAGGTGTGCCACGATAGGGGCGACAACTGCGTCTCCTCGAGGAAACCAAGGTTGTGGGGGATCAAGCTGATGCGGTCTCCCAACTGGAAGCCTCTCCCACATCCAAATCTGCAAAAAAAGAGTGGAAACATGAATGTTAATCACTTTTGTTAAGAAAATACATTGAATTGTAGTGGTAACTTGTACAACTTTGCTTTATTACCTGCAACAGTGTGATGCAGCCTGACATTGTAGCGTGCGAGCCTCCAGGATGGCGGCAAGCCTCGCAAAGCTGACGGTACAGGAAGGCAAGTATAGCCGAGCCCCAACTCCTATTACCGGCATCCTCCCAGTTCAAAAGGCATGGAATGTACATCCAGGACGCCGTGTCTCTAGTGCCGTCAGGGAAGAGAACCGTACCTAACATGTGGAGGACATAGGCCCGACAGTAGTATGTCACGGTCTCGGCGTCTACGTTGGGTGGGCACTCCCGAAACTGCTGACGAAGCCACCTCAGGGACACCCCACTGCTGCGCCGTTTCTTGCCAGCCTCAACTGCCGCTAGGGGCCGTCCCAAGAAGTGCTCAACCCGCTGCTGCCATCCTTCAGACTCCGTGTCTCCTGTCACTGGGAATCCTCGGATTTTGACTCCAAGGATCATGGCAACGTCCTCGAGAGTGACCGTCATCTCCCCGCATGGTAGGTGAAAGGTGTGTGTCTCCGGACGCCACCGATCTATCAACGCCGTCAGCGCCGCTAGGTTGAAAGGTGGCGTGCCTCGACGACAAACACGAGCAACGGTAGCAAGGTTCGCCACCTTCAGGAGGGGCGTGTACCTCTCGTCGTAGACCATGGTCGTAGAGGCCTCATGTGTCATTGGCCTCAGCACATTCAAAACCTGCAAAAAAAAACAAGCATGAAAAAGTATTAGTGCATGTCACTTTATAAAGAGCATGGACTATAGAGCAAAACATGAACAATGCAGTGTTTTCATACGAATTGTTGAATATACCTCTCCGTTCTCGATCCTCCGAGCCCGGTGGTGCTCATCGAACCTTGGATCAAGAAGGGGGAACCGATCCATCCTGCAACATAAGCAATGACAAACCATTAGTGTAAGTTAAAGCATGTGTATGTGGTACGAAGTAACATAAAAATAAAAAAAACAAAAGTAAACCAATGTACCATTACACAAAGCAATTCTAGTAGCTAGCTTGATGGATACCTGTTGTCTAAGTAGTTCAGGACATTTTCTCTTATTGTGGCCCGGCTTATGGCAACCAGAGCAACAGCTCTTTTGGGTGTCCTCTACAAAATGTCTCCCAACCTTACTCGTGGTTGATCTACCTTTCGTGGCTCGGTCCATGTCCATCCTGAACCGCTTCCGCCGCCTAGGTCCTCTACTCTTCCAGAGTAAACCAAGATCAGCCACGTACTTGGGGCCATCATAAGTAGGCCATTGACTCTCGTCAAGACATGGCTCGAACTGAGGATTCCAGGTGCTCATTAGGTTCCTCAAAGAGAACTCCGCGGCCATACGGGGAGGGACCTCAGGGTCAACACGTCTAAGGCGACAGGCTGTAATCATGTGGGAGCAAGGCCTATGGTATATGATCGGTTTTCCACATGTACACTTGTTCTCATTGATCACTACTTTATGTTTTCGAGCACCACGGTCTTCACCACCAATGTTAGTTCCGCCACCCTCTAGAATCTCATATCCATGGTTGATCGGATCGAAACATGAACCCTTCTGTCGTTTAGACTTTTTCTTTGAGAAAGCTAGTTCCTGAGATGCTAAAAGTGGCCAAGCTTTGCCTGCTGTCCATAGAGACCTCGCATGCTTCTTCCTCGAAACGAACCAAGAATTCAACTTGTAGAAGGTGAATGAGGCAATAGCAGTCACAGGCAGACCACGACAACCTCTTAGAAGGCTGTTGAACATCTCTGCCATGTTACTAGTCATGAAGCCCCATCTCCAACCACCCGTGTCATATGCAAGTGACCACTTATCTTTCGACGCCATCAACTCGCTCAAGAATTGCCTGCCATCAACATTTGTGGCTAACTTCAGGGCATCTAACTTGTCTTTGAATAATTGAACATCTTGCTGCCTACAAACCTCCTCAAATAATTTGAAGTTGTCCTTTGTGTGATCACGCCTTATAAGATTCTGAGCAAGGTGTCTGGTGCACCACCGGTGATGTATTTGGCCATAACCAGGAATCTCTTGTTCTACGGCATTCAGAATGCCAGCATGCCTATCGGATATCACACAAACATCACGTCCCAGACCAATTACCACTTGTCTTACTAGCCTGAGAAACCAACACCAACTATCCGTGTCCTCGTTCCGAACAATGGCAAAGGCCAATGGCATAAGCTGGTCCTCTGCATCTGTCCCAATACAAATAAGCATTGTGCCTTCAAATTTCCCTGTAAGAAAGGTCCTGTCAATTGAGACGACGGGCCTGCAATGCTTGAATGCTTCGATGCTCTGCCCGAACGCCCAAAACGCCCTTCCAAATACCTGGCTACCATTCCTTGTTTCACCCTCCTTAGGTAAATACTCGAAGTGCATCCCAGGATTTACGGCCCTCATTGCGTTCAACATTACAGGGAGGCGCTCATAAGCTTCTTCCCAATTTCCAAATATTATTTCCAGTGCACGCTGCTTTGCCCTCCATGCTTTCCCATACTTGACATAGTAATTATACCGTTGGAAGATGATCTCAACCAATGCAGACACCGTAATGGTTGGCATATGCTTCACCACGGGGCATAATTGCCTTGCAATGAACCTAGAATTGAGCTGCAGATGGTTCTCTTCTGCCTCAGCAGTGGCACAAACATGTGGTTGCTTCACTGAGGTAATCTTCCATTTGCCTGCCTTCGTCTTCCTAGCACATACTCTCCAACCACACTGTTGTTCTTCACAAGCAACAGTGTACCTCTTCTCCTTGAATGAATTGATGACCCTAAAAGGTCGGTTGTGTACAATGGAGTACTCTTGCAACCATGATTTCAACTCATCCATGGTAGCAAACAATATGCCCTTCCGTATGATGAGGCAACCGCTAACATCAGGCACAGTTGTATCACTTTGCCCACCATCAGCTACTGCCCTATGACCATGGCTAAGGTCCTCGAAATCACCAACTAGTGGATCTCTCCAAGGCAAGACCTTAGACAATATCTCTATTTCCCTTAAATTCAGACGACCAACAGGGCGATCGTCATCAGAGTCTTCGGCTATCTCCTCTACGAAGGACTCATCATCTCCAGCTATCTCCATGTCAAAACGGTTCGTAGCCCTAGCATCACCAAAGTCTTCTTCACTACTAAGATCATCTTCGTCGCTAAGCTCATCCTCAATAGAAAAGTCTCCGCTAGCGTCGTCCAAACCTTCTTCTGCATCAACAATTACATAATCATCATCATCTTCATCACTATCATGATTGCCCTCACCATCGGCAACCGGATTCTCTTCCTCATCTCCACCGTAGCCTAGTTGTGTGACAAGTATTTCTTCTTCAGGCAAAGGACCATAACCTATGTGAGCGGGGGAAGATGGCCATGCTTCGAAGTTATCATTTCCTAAGCCGGACTCCTTACTTACTACTAAATCCAAAGATCGCACTTCTGAGGCCAATACAACTGCCTTGTAATCATTCCATTCAGACTCGTTTGTAATTTTGAGCAACCGCTTGATCCGAGGACCCTTCGACGACCCAACATCTATGACACCTTCAAACTGAACATGCACGTCTCCTTCATTCCAGCCTAACTTAACCTTCACTCGCTCCACTAACTGGGTCAAAGATGGTGTTTCAGAAAAAATCAACAACTCCTCACACATGTCCAGAAATTCCAAACTATCATCTCTTGTCCTAACAATACGGCCTCCATGATGCAACCTCACTAATTTATCCATCTACAGCCATCACACAACAAGTAGTGTCACATATCAATATATCATGCGAGTTTCAATCCAATAAGTAGAAACTAAAATATATCATTTCATCTTTTTCAACCCCAACAACATAATCATTTCTAGTCATAACAAATTGAAATGTAATGACCAACAAATTAATAAAATACATAGTAACCCTAATGACCAACAAATAACTAACCCTAATGACATCTACAATAAACAAATAACCCTAATGACCAAAATAACTAGAAACCAAACTAACCTAACATATTCATCACATATAACAGTTAAACAACAATGCACTCAATTATCCTAAGCCATACATTTTGCAAATGCAAACACAAATATACCAAATCACCAAACAACCATGATTCCAAATGATTAGGGACAATGTAAGCACATCTACGCGGATAGAATGGAGGAGGGGAGGGACCATTACCTGGAGGAAGCTTCGGGAGCCGAGATCGTGGCACCGGGGGTCGATTTTGGGGGTTAGGGTTTGGTGGCGGCGCGGAGGAGAAGAGAAAGAGAGGGAGGCCGGCGGTTTCAGAATGAAGGGAGGAAGAAGAAGGGGCCTCGGCGCGGCCTAAAGGGTCCAGACCTCGGCGTTGAGTCGGGTCACGCCGAGGTCTGGAGGCTCGGCGTTAAGTGACCCAACGCCGAGCTGCTGGGCCACCGTTCTCTGTTGGGCCGCCTGGGCCACGCTCCGGATGGGGCCAGAGCTCGGCGCTCAGTCCGACCGCGCCGATGTTGGGTACTTGGCGTCGGCGGACACGACGCCGACGTCTCGGACCCACGCGCCAACGTGGCGACGACGACCCCGGTCGTCCGTGACGTGGCAGTACCTCGGCGTGGCGTGACACGACGCCGAGCCTCATATCTCGGCGTCATGTGCTAAGACGCCTAAAAATGGTCTATTTTCAGAAATTGTTTTGGCGTTGGTATTTTTCTAGAAATTGTTTTCAAAAGAGATCAAAATACGAAAATTTCACACGGTGGGCGCGGCGGAGAGGAGCAGGCGGATCGTTCTGGACGGGATCGACCGCGACTCCTTCGGCTGCCTGCTCAAGAGAACAGCCGCGATTGGAACCCTTGCTCCGCTTCTTGAAGAGGTTATCAGAAGCAGTGCATTGTTCTCCAACTCATCAGCTGCATCGGCGTCGGAATGGAAGCGCTCCCCGTTGTCTGCCAAGGAGATGGGTCTGAAGCTGAGAAACACCAGGATCAAGAAGAGATGGGAGGACATCTTCAGGACGGACTGCCACGAGAATGTTATCTCATCCCATGTGTCCTGCTATCAGCAGCTGCCACCGCACTTGCAGTACTGCTTCGCTTTCGTCAGCCTATTCCCTAACGGGTTCAAGTTCCAAGCTGAGATGCTGGTGAAGATGTGGGTGGCCCATGGTTTCATCAGCGAAGGTGAAGATGGCTCTGAGGATGGCAATACCATGGAGGACACGGCGAGTGGGTACTTCAATGATCTGGTCTCCCGGTCTTTCTTCCAAGAGATCAAGAATAAACAAGATAGGGTAACTCACTATTTGATCCATGAGCAGATCCATTCCATGATCCGCTCAGTGTCTGCAAATTATTTCCTGATGGTCCATGGAAATACAAATACCTTTGCTGCGGCTGCCAAGAGTATTCCTCATACAGTTCGCCACTTGTCTGTAACCAACGGCTGTCTCGACTGTCTGCTGGTTCATCTCAAGAAGCATACTAGTGTACTGAAAAGGCTACGCACGCTTCTAGTTCTTCGGGATTCTTCTGGACCAGCAAAACCCTGCGTCGCATGTGCTTTTAGAAGCTCAAAAAAGGAAAAGGGTTCTTCTGCCGTGTCCTCATTAACAGCCATTGGTAAGGATCTACTCAGCGAGAAGAGTGGCGTCAGGGTTCTGGATTTAACCGGCACAAACATTGCAGAGTTGCCTCCAGAAATTGGCAACCTGATTCATCTTCGCTATCTGGTTCTTCCTGACACCCTAATAAAAGAATTGCCTGAACAAGTTAAGAAGCTGCTCCATCTACAGGTGCTGGTCCGGAGCACTGATGCCCAAACTGCTGCTGTGGTAGACGATGATAGCAAGAAATTCAATCAACCTTCTACATTCTGTGCTAACAAGGCAGGCCTGAGCCAGCTTGCAGGCATGAATTCGCTCCGCGGAGAACTAAGCATTACGGGTCTCGGCGCTGTTTCAAACAAGAAAGATGCTATTAAGGCAAAACTCAGAAAGAAGAAATCCGTGAAGAAGCTGAATCTTGAGTGGGACAAAAATGAAAGTGATGAAACTTCCCCTCAACATCATCAGGATGTTCTTGAAGGTCTCCAACCACATTTTGGAATTCGAAAGCTGCAAATTAGAAGATACCATGGTATATCATCTCCCAGTTGGCTGCTAAACAACTGCCTAGAACAACTGACACACCTGCAACTCATAAATTGTAGGAAGTGGGCGACCCTGCCCGCTTTTGGCCACCTGCCCCGCCTGAATCTTCTACATATTCGTGAAATGAATTCTCTTATACAGATTGATGGCAGTGGCCCGTTCAAGTCACTAGAGACACTTGAGTTGTCTGACATGAAGAGCTTGGTTCAATGGACAGCTGGAGCTACCGATAGCCATTTCACCGTTCTTAAAAATGTGGAAATAAAGGATTGCCCGGAACTGCAGATATTGCCTCCAATACTTCAAAAAACCATGGATAGCCGAGTGATAAAAGGATGTCCGAAGTTACTATGATAGATCATGCACCGTTGCAGTTCGTACAAACCACAAAGGTAGACATATATTGGTTTCCAAGCTAATCTGTTGTTGCTCCTTTATCTTTATGAAAGACCTCAATTTGTTATGAGAGGTTTGTCATTCTATTGGTATCTCTCATTCATGAAGATCTTTGGTTGTATCAGTTGGTTGGAGAAGTTGGTGTTACTTGAGGCATTATCTCCTTTGGTCCTTTGGAGATGTTCATGTGTTCTCAAGTGTATCTCCAATATGAAGCTCTCTTTGTGACTTCAGTCTATTCAAGGGTTTTGGTTACCGCCAAGTATTCTCTCAGGTTGTGTGGAGCTCTTTTAGTTTAAAGTCTTGTTTGTGGTTGTCAGTTTGCTTTTGGCAATTGACATTCAGCTGGAGCAGTTGGTTATTTGAGACTGCATGTGTTGGGACCCCTTTTATTCATATCTACAATTTGTGGCTAGCATTAGCATTTGTTAATTGGACATTGTTTGTTCTTTGGTGATTGCTATGTGGGCTAGATGCATCTT
Organism: Miscanthus floridulus; assembly: GCF_019320115.1. Taxonomy (NCBI): domain Eukaryota; kingdom Viridiplantae; phylum Streptophyta; class Magnoliopsida; order Poales; family Poaceae; genus Miscanthus; species Miscanthus floridulus. The sequence continues at coordinate 4,127,016 of NC_089591.1, read as the reverse complement.
CTTTTGTGGCATTGTTACACTAGATTTGGTTCATTTGTTCAAGAAGAGCCCTTCGCAAATTTGTTCATCTTGAGGCAGTTTCAGATGGTTTGTTATATTGTAGCTGTTTTGACTCTGAATTATGTCTAAGGAAGTGAAGGTTGAGCTCCTATTTGAGTCTGAGTTGTAGGATTTTGGTGCAGCATGGAGTTTGTCTCTGCATGGATCAGTAGGTCTAAGTTGAGGTCAACGTTTGGTATTGCATATGGCAATACACTGTGGTTGCCCTTGCTTGTGTGAGATCCAGTGTAGAATTTGTTGGTACTATTGGCTACACATTTGATAGTTCCTTTCACTTAGGTTTCTTGGAGGAGCAGATGTAAATGTCATTGCTTTCATTAGTTAGCAGTTTGGTGCACATCGTGGTGTTCACATGTGAAAGATGCTCATTCAATGAGTGTTGGCTACCGAGTTAGTGTTTTAGGTGGAGCACATTTGGAAAGCATGGTTTTGCATTCTTCACTACTTGTTCAATGCCTCAAGTGATTTCTTGGCATATCTTTTGGTGATTGAGCAATTTGTTTAGACTTGGGTTAGGAGATCAGTTGCACATGTTCAGACATTTGCTGGGGTTAGAATCTATTGAAGACTTAGTTTTGTTCGTCTGGATTTGGTGAGATGTGATTTGGACTTCCTAGTTATTCTTGCTTGCTCGATTTGGTAGCTTCTTATGAAGCGTTTGCTGGAGGTTTTGTTTGTCCATTTGACTTGGAGTTGGAGATTTGAGCATTTGGCATCATGATCATGGGTGTGTTGGTCATGTTGTTCACTCATCAGAGTTCACTGATGCATTTGTTTGTGGCTCAATCATTAGCCAAGTCAAACTGAGCTACCTCCATGTTGGAGGCGCTGAAGTTGTTTCTTGTTGATTAATTTGAATGTGAAGCATATGAAGATTGGACTTCTAACATCAAGAATATTGATGTGTTTGCTCTATGGTTCAATCATCGCTGAGGTGGAGAAATGTGATGTTGCAGCTCCCATTGACACCATCTTGAGGCTCATTTGACCAACTAAATTATGCAAAATGTTGCCTATTTGTTTGGTTAGGTGTCTAGGGACCTTTTTTGTGACAATTTGCAACTTTGTGGGGCCTCCCACAAAGTGACCATTTCAGCCCAAAAGGGCTACCCGAGATCACCTTCTGGTAAGGGTGCATGTTCTTCTCCTTTGGGGTTGAGAGAGGGAGAGAGGAGATTTGAGGGGTGAGGCTTTGATCTGAGAAATCCATCCAATAGAGAGTGAAATCGGACATGATTTGGAGCCTCCCCCAACCTTGTTGGCTCCCACCTCTTGTATCTTCATCTTCATAGTGGATTGCTTGCTCGTTGCCGCCCGTGGTTTTTTCCTGCAAGCGGTTTCCACGTAAATCCTTGTGTCTATCTATGGTTCGGTATTTATCTTGCCATACTTGTTGATTGGTTCCTATCTTGCTTGTTGGTGCCATTTTGTCCAAGTTCATGGTGTATGGTTGAGTTGGCATATGATGCATACATGAGTTGTTTGATATGTGGATGATGGGGATTGATGTGTTAGTGAGCTGATCTTTAAGTATATTCCTCATTGTGAAGTTTGGATAGCACCATGAATTGATGCTATGGGGCTGTTTACAAGTATGCACATAAGGTGTTCGGTGAAATGCTTGTGAGTAGTTAGCTTGCTAAGAGTATCTCCAAGAGTTTTTCTAAAAGTCACCCTCTAAATCATTATTTAGAGAACCATCTGCATAAAAATCACTTTGTATATCTTACAACTCTCCAACAGCTTTTCTATATCTGTGCACAATCTAGAGAATCATTTTCGTTATCTATATTTGGCTAGCAAGTAATCTAGAATAAAGGATAGCTATATTTGGATAACCACTTAAAGAAGCTGTTGGAGGATATTTTCCATCAAAATCTCTATTCCTAATATTTAGGAAGGATATAGAGAGTCTCTTGGAGTTGCTCTAATTTCGACGCTTCCGCTGCCCCTCTGCGCTCACACTGTACCCTAATCCTGTTTTACTCACGCATATATATGTTTGGTAGGAATTCAGTTTCTCAGAAAAACACTTTGGGACATGACTGATTCTGATTGTTAAGTGAAAACTTGTTTTACTACTTTCTAGGAGGATTTGATAAATGTTTCGAATCCCAAAACCAATTTGGTAGGGATTCTCCTCAGTTTCTATGGAGGACAAGTTTTGTTTGATAGCCACTACACTACTAAAGAAATAATGATCATCACTAGGGCCTTCACCTTCGGTTATGTGAGAACCGGCAGTGATGCATTACACCATTGGTTCATAGGCAGAGGGAGCACACAAATGGGTCGCTTACCGTCCGTGATGAACGTTTTCACCGCCGGTTCAACGTAGTATCAGTCTTCGCCATCGTATCATACAGCAAACCAGTGGTGAAAACACTTAGCACTGCCAGTTAGTTAACCAATGCGCGACGCACATACGAACCAGGGGTAACAAGAAGTTTCACCACCAGCTTGAAGATGGAAGGCCGCAGTGCTAATTAGAGCCAGCGGTGAATATTGATATCACCGTCGGTTGGTTGTATGATTTGGCGGTGGAATCCACAATGGTTCTGACCGCCACATCATCTACCAAGATGGCGGTGATAAGAGGTTTCACTGCTGGTTTGTTCAGACACTAAACTCCATTTGCTTTGATTAGGCGGTGAAACATGTATCACCGTCAGTTTTTCTTTGATCTGGCGGTGTTAATGGCAAGAGCAAAACCCCATTTCTCTCATCTTATTTATCACTCCCTCAACTTCTTGAGCCACAACTCCCACCATTGTTGTGGCTGTTTTTCATCATGTTGCTCATGGTGGCTCTCATTTTTCAAACGATTCCACGACTTCCTTGTTCTAAGGTTCGTCACTAACAACCCTTTAATTTCCTATATTGTTCCTTTGGTTAATTTGTGAATGAAAATAATCCTTCTTCCTTTTAGAGTGCATTTTGTTATTATGGAGGCTTATGATTTTTATGGTTCCTTGCACACCAAATTACCCTACAGTCAGTATGTATTAAATTACATTAAATTGAGTGACATATAAGTTAGTACAACCTATGTCACAATAGTTATGTTACTCACAGATGGATCATGGATGAATGTACTTGGAAACTATATCTTCAACGTTCGTGGAAGGCATTGAATTTTTTGTGAAGGCCCCATGGTGTATGTGGCCTATAATGTACAGGTTCAAGGATACATACATTGCCCATGTGTTGACCTCAAAAATGAAAAGCAATTTCAAAAAATCGAGCAGATATGGTTTCATCTGCTAAGTATGAGTTTCATAAAAAACTATAAGGTTTGGAATAGGCACAACGAGCAGGGTGAGAACTTACCTAAGGAAGTCTCACATGATATTGTTTGGGCACCCGTGTGGGATACCGTCCACGAAATTGAGTATGAAATCTGTCAAGAAACATTGAATGAAATCATGCATGAAACCATCAATAAAACAGGACAAGACACTTTAGTGGCTGATGATGTGGTGGATGCTCTAGACAAGATGACACTTTAATAGCTTGAATGATGGAAAACTCACACTTAGTTGATGGCTCAGAGTGGAGAGCTATTAATTTTAGATTCAAGAAGTCATTTCTAAGGGAAATAAGGAACATAAGGTTCATGTTCAATACAAATGGGATAAATCCTTTCAACATGGTTATAAATATGCAAGGGATATTACAACATCCAAAGTCTACAGCTCTATATTACATCATCACAAAGACAGAGAGCCGAAAAATTAAATTAGGATTACATAATCTAACATTCTCAAGTATGCATGTATAAAGTCACATAATAATATACACATATGAAGATCAGTCAAATATTTACTTACATGTCATGTTTGTTAACATTTTAACATGCATATTTGGTGATTAGTAGGTGTATTAACGTAACACAAGGACATGTAATTGTTACGCATATCACGCATAGATTGAAAACCGGATGAAAATATGATAAATATGGGTCCATCCCGCATTAAAACAGGATAAGCAAAAAAATGGACGGAAAACACTGTTTTCGCAAATACGGAAATGGGATCCATAAATATGGACATGAACAGGACAAAAGTAGAAAACGATGAAAATTTTCACGTCTGTTTTCATCCCTCGCCAGGCAGTACGCTTCCATATTGCTGTCCCTGTTCCTATCCAAAATTATCCATACGACTGAATGACAAGCATGCAAATTTTCTTTGCAGTTTTGATTTTAATTTTTATGCTTCTCTTTCATACGATGTGCAATGAAATTGTTGGCAATGTGGCAGCCCAGAACCGAGGAGAGGATGGCTGCACTGTCACTCAATGTGGTCTATCAGTCTGTCACAGGTGAGGTGACCACTCTGCCACGCCGCCGATGACCACTCGGGACAGCAGGGCGACGGCCACCGGCCTCGCCGTCCCACTGATTGCTGTTGGCGCGGGAATCAGCTCCGCCGGTGGCTTCGCCTTGGTTCTCAGCTTCGCCTGACAGCGGCGGACAAGGAGACGGCCCCAGTGCTATGCCTTCTACGGCTTTGCTCTGCTTCTGGTTGGGCTCTCCCTCGTCAACGTCGGAGTTCTTCTCGGCTAACAGGAACAGGAACACCGGTAGTTCAGTTGATGCGATTCATGGATGGATTCGTTCTCACTTGATTCCTGATTCCACAGCATTGCCCTGAAGCCTGAGTTGCCAGTCCGATCAAAAATTAATTCGCCTTGGTCACCACCACCACTGCTGCTGCCGCTTGTCCTATCTACCATTCTTCCTTAACGCTCTATACCAAATCTAACAGCTGCTTCTTCCACGTCACCTCTTAACTGTGTCCGTCCGATCAAATCATCGCTTCATCGTGTCCGTCCGTTCCCCTCACCGTCGCCCTCCACAACCCTTGCGCATCTTCTACACACCTCGCGCATGCCCTCTGTAACACCTATTGTTAAGCATGGATTTGGCACTTATATTTCATGAGCACAAGCATCATCCAAGCATTCATGAGCATGAGCATATGAAATTTCATTTCATTCACCTTCTCTTTATCACATGTGATGTTACTTATATACTTACATATGTTTGTGATTATGTGTGACCAATGTGAGGAATGGTTGTGAGGTCACAAAAACACCTTAGACATGTCCAGGATGGCAAATAGAACAATGTTTGTATTCATGACATGGGCCAATTTTGCTTCTAATTCCTAGTTTACTCATAATGTCATTTTTCATGATCCTACTTTGATCAAAGTTGAACTATAGCATAGAGTTTTTACATGGCAATGCACCCTTAATAAATGTTGTAGCTTATCTTATGTGGAACAAACTTTGTTTAAGGGTCATGAGCTAATTCAGTGCCTAACATGATCAAATAAGGACCCCAAGAATCAATCAAATGTTGTTTTAGGGACGTGAAATTTTAAGTCTTTAATGGCTTACAGTTTCAAAGTATACCACTTTAGAGCGCTGTAGGTTGAAAACCATGATGAATTAGATCTTACTCCCTAAAGCAAAGTTGGAGATCTCACATAGCTCTACAACTTTCACTAATACCGTTTTTTCTACTTCTGCACGGATTAGGAGTAATAGTCAAACGAAGTTGGGATGTCAGTCGGCCTGACGGCCGATTTGAATCGGCCGGCCAAGCGTGTCGTGGCCGACCGTTGCCAGGCCACGCGTGCCGCGTGGCGGCCACTCGCCGGCGTCGGCCCGGCCGGTCTGGCTAGCAGAAGGAGTAAAGGGAGGCGCAGTTGCTGACCTCTCCCATTCCCACTCTCTCGCCCTGCCTCTCTCGCTCTTGCCCTTGCCATTGCCGAGCCACGCCGCCGTCGCTACCGCCACACCTCGGCCGCGCTCGCAAGCCATAGTCACAACACCGCTGTCTAATCCATCTCGCCCATAGCTCCACCATCATCTTCTCTACCTCCCCGACCCGCCACTGCCATTGTTCGAGCCAAGGTAAAGCGGCATTTCACGTCGCTGTCGACGCCATGGCCGCAGAGCACCGCCGAGCTTCGAGCTCGCCATGGCCAACCTTATCCACTGCTCCTCCTACTTCTTTCTCCCCTAGTCCATCATCGTCTAAAGTCACAGAAGCTCATGCCATAGCCGATTTAACCGCTACTATCGCCGTCGCGCGGGAACGTGCGACCGCACCGCATGCACCCGCCAAGGCCGTGAGCTCAAGCTCGCCGTGGCCGGCACCGACTAGGTCCCATCATCCCCCTCTAGCGCGTGTTTCCACATCTCCATTAACCCTAGCACCATCACCGAAGATGGAGATCTGCCACCGGCATCCATCTCGTCGGAATGGTGACATCACTACCATGCGCTGTGCGCCACCGCGCCGCCATGCACAAGCCAGAGCACACCGCCGCTCCACCATGACCTAGACCTAACCCTAGAGCTCCGCTAGGACCTCCTGATGTTGTAGCCTCGCTCGCCTGGCCGTGTCGTCACCGAAGATGACGAGCCCGCCATAGAGCACCTCTATCGTGCTACCATTATCGCCGGCGAGGTAGCTCCGTTGATCCACCAGGCCAACCAAGGGTACCGGTAGGTGTGCAAGAGTGTGGGGAACATGACGCCGGTGACCTCGCCGTCGACGAGCAGTGGCCGGTCAACCGTCGTGCCCTATTCTGTGTGTCTGACGGGTGGGGTCAGTTGACCATGGGCCCCCGCTGTCAATCGCAGTGGGTGCACTGGACCGGGTGCACCTAGCAGCTGAGCTCGATTTGAAATTCGATTTTCTTTATTTATTATTCTAGATTTTGTAGCAATCTTGCAAAAATCATATATGGAGCTAGGAGTATCCAAATGGGGTGAACCAAATTTTTTTTGATTCATCATGAAGTGTACTATTTGATAAAAATATGAAACCTGCTGTTTGGGGTATTTTTCTAGGGAAAATAAATTGAGCTAGATAAGTGCTTTTAAATTAGTGTCTATATTGTAAACTCCATAACTTGAGCTAGGGAAGTGCGAAAATTGTGATTCCAATTTTGTGGGTCGTGTGTTGGCATGCTCTAGCTAGGAAAAATACTAAACCTACAGTGGGCATACTTAGAGTATGGTCTTTCTATTTTACCTTAATTAAATGCTAGTTTCTAGTGAAATTAATTGGGGTAATAATACATAACTTATGATCATGCAAATTTTTACACAGTGTTCTTATGCTACGATTACAGTAAGAAAAATATGAAATCTATTGTTTTCACTTTTCACTAGGCTAAACTAATTTGTGCTAAAATAAGCCTAGGCAACTTGTCATTTTTGTAGAAGTGTCTATACATATCCAAATGGCATGAAATTTGTATAGTAGACTATTGGGGTCATATGTAGGCTACTGTAGTTTTCTCAGAATTTATTGAGCAAGGAAATATTTATGCTTTAAATCACCTTATTATATAAGGAAATTTATAAATGCATGTAAATAAGTTATTGGGGTTTTACCATGATGTTTTCTAGGGTACTTGTGATGCACATGGTCTGTTGGTATTGGTAGTTATGCTCAAAGTTAATTGGTTATAGGCAGCTAGTTAATTATTTCTCTATAATTCAACTAGATGGCTGCATGTATAGTTTCTGTTGTGGTGATAATTTCATGATGATATTGACTTTTCCTGTTAAACTTGTTAATAACAAAGTTGTAGATAACTTATTAATCTAGCTTGTCCAAAAATTTCATGGTCATAGTCCCAATGGTTTGAAAATTTTAGCTTTTAAAAATTTGCTGTCAGATTTGCTTATCCTCTAGACACATCTGAAAGATTGAATTGTGTGACCTATATAGCTACTGAATCACCTTAAGATGATTAACAGAGAGTTATAGGCAATTTCATAAGATCTCTAGAAAGTCCACAACCATATTGTTTAGATGTGTATAACTCCAGTTATGGTCAAAACAAGTGGCTGCTGTCTTGCAGCTCAGAAAATATCATTGCTTAGGTTTAAAGTCTTGTTTGTGGTTGCCAGTTTGCTTTTGGCAGTTGACATTTAGCTAGAGCAGTTGGTTATTTGAGACTACATGTGTTGGGACCCCTTTTATTCATATCTACAATTTGTGGCTAGCATTAGCATTTGTTAATTGGATATTGTTTGTTCTTTGGTGATTGCTATGTGGGCTAGATGCATCTTCTTTTGTGGCATTGTTACACTAGATTTGGTTCATTTGTTCAAGAAGAGCCCTTCGCAAATTTGTTCATCTTGAGGCAGTTTCAGATGGTTTGTTATATTGTAGCTGTTTTGACTCTGAATTATGTCTAAGGAAGTGAAGGTTGAGCTCCTATTTGAGTCTAAGTTGTAGGATTTTGGTGCAGCATGGAGTTTGTCTCTGCATGGATCAGTAGGTCTAAGTTGAGGTCAACGTTTGGTATTGCATATGGCAATACACTGTGGTTGCCCTTGCTTGTGTGAGATCCAGTGTAGAATTTGTTGGTACTATTGGCTACACATTTGATAGTTCCTTTCACTTAGGTTTCTTGGAGGAGCAGATGTAAATGTCATTGCTTTCATTAGTTAGCAGTTTGGTGCACATCGTGGTGTTCACATGTGAAAGATGCTCATTCAATGAGTGTTGGCTACCGAGTTAGTGTTTTAGGTGGAGCACATTTGGAAAGCATGGTTTTGCATTCTTCACTACTTGTTCAATGCCTCAAGTGATTTCTTGGCATATCTTTTGGTGATCGAGCAATTTGTTTAGACTTGGGTTAGGAGATCAGTTGCACATGTTCAGACATTTGCTGGGGTTAGAATCTATTGAAGACTTAGTTTTGTTCGTCTGGATTTGGTGAGATGTGATTTGGACTTCCTAGTTATTCTTGCTTGCTCGATTTGGTAGCTTCTTATGAAGCGTTTGCTGGAGGTTTTGTTTGTCCATTTTACTTGGAGTTGGAGATTTGAGCATTTGGCATCATGATCATGGGTGTGTTGGTCATGTTGTTCACTCATCAGAGTTCACTGATGCATTTGTTTGTGGCTCAATCATTAGCCAAGTCAAACTGAGCTACCTCCATGTTGGAGGCGCTGAAGTTGTTGCTTGTTGATTAATTTGAATGTGAAGCATATGAAGATTGGAATTCTAACATCAAGAATCTTGATGTGTTTGCTCTATGGTTCAATCATCGCTGAGGTGGAGAATTGTGATGTTGCAGCTCCCATTGACACCATCTTGAGGCTCATTTGATCAACTAAATTATACAAAATGTTGCCTATTTGTTTGGTTAGGTGTCTAGGGACCTTTTTTGTGACAATTTGCAACTTTGTGGGGCCTCCCACAAAGTGACCATTTCAGCCCAAAAGGGCTACCCGAGATCACCTTCTAGTAAGGGTGCATGTTCTTCTCCTTTGGGGTTGAGAGAGGGAGAGAGGAGATTTGAGGGGTGAGGCTTTGATCTAACAAATCCATCCATTAGAGAGTGAAATCGGACAGGATTTGGAGCCTCCCCCAACCTTGTTGGCTCCCACCTCTAGTATCTTGATCTTCATAGTGGATTGCTTTGCTCATCGCCGCCCATGGTTTCTTCCTGCAAGCGGTTTCCACGTAAATCCTTGTGTCTATCTATGATTTGGTATTTATCTTGCCATACTTGTTGATTGGTTCCAATCTTGCTTGCTGTTGGTGCCATTTTGTCCAAGTTCATGGTGTATGGTTGAGTTGGCATATGATGCATACATGAGTTGTTTGATATGTGGATGATGGGGATTGATGTGTTAGTGAGCCGATCTTTAAGTATATTCCTCATTGTGAAGTTTGGATAGCACCACAAATTGATGCTATGGGGCTGTTTTCAAGTATGCACATAAGGTGTTCGGTGAAATGCTTGTGAGTAGTTAGCTTGCTAAGAGCATCTCCAAGAGTTTTCTAAAAGTCACCCTCTAAATCATTATTTAGAGAACCATCTGCATAAAAATCACTTTGTATATCTTACAACTCTCCAACAGCTTTTCTATATCTGTGCACACTCTAGAGAATCATTTTTGTTATCTATATTTGGCTAGCGAGTAATCCAGAATAAAGGATAGCTATATTTGGATAATCACTTAAAGAAGCTGTTGGAGGATATTTTCCATCAAAATCTCTATTCCTAACATTTAGGAAGGATATAGAGTCTCTTGGAGTTGCTCTAATTTCGACGCTTTTGCTACCCCTCTGCGCTCACACTATACCCTAATCCCATTTTACTCACGCATATATATGTTTGGTAGGAATTCAAATTCTCAGAAAAACGCTTTTGGACTTGACTGATTCTGATTGTTAAGTGAAAACTTGTTTTACTACTTTTTTGGAGAATTTCATAAACGTTTTGAATCCCAAAACCAATTTGGTAGGGATTCTCCTTAGTTTCTATGGAGGGCAAGTTTTGTTTGATAGCCACTACACTGCTAAAGAAATAATGATCATCGCTAGGGCCTTCAACTTCGGTTATGTGAGAACCGGTGGTGATGCATTACACCATTGGTTCATAGGCAGAGGGAGCACACAAATGGGTGACTTACCGTCTGTGATGAACATTTTCACCACCAGTTCAACGTAGTATCAGTCTTCACCATCGTATCATACACCAAACCAGTGGTGAAAACACTTAGCACTACTAGTAGAGTGAGCGCTATACGAACTTATGCATAAACATAATGATAATCTAACTATACTAAGCATATAATCAAAGTAGACGATGAACATTATAACAAAGAACATGAATAAGATGAATACTGATGTTGTCATAACAATTGTAACTAGCATATAAAAGTAATGGAGTATAAAAGAGAGAGGGGTACAAAGATTATATTGAACCATGCTCTTGACACGGTCGGGAATCCAAGCAAAGCCTGCTTGCCTCCCTCTAGACCATGCATAACTACCTATGCTCTAGAATATGGTGGAGATCTAAGGATGATTAGGGTTTCTATCTTCTCAAATGACTTGATGACTGGGGTTCTCTTCCTGGGGGTGACAGGGGCTAGCATATATAGCCCAGAGCATCTAATGTGGGCCCTTGGATCAAACCAAATTAAGCAACAGCGTAGATCCAACCTAGGAGGCGGTGAAGAACCGACATAACAACAAGGGGCTAACAGGTGGACCCTAGGGGCCGGGCGGCCTATAGGTGGGGCCAGCCGCCCCATATGTCATCCTCTCATCCCTCGCTTTAGTGTGGAGTCCTCCTGAGTCCTCTAGAACTTTCTGGTGTTTGTTTCATGGTGCATGAGCGCAATTAAATCTGACATGTATGTCCTCTTTGATGGTTTTCTAGATAAACCCTACAGAAAATACAGATTCACCAAAACTCATAGAATTTGTTAGTTTAAACCCTTAAACCTTTGTTGGTGATTATATTTATGCCCTTATTAATGGTTTAAAAATGGTCGTTAACTACCGTCAACAATTCCCCCAAGCTTAGCCTTTGCTAGTCCCTTAGCAAAGCTAAACTTAGTAAATAAATTAGGAGTTCAAGGATTTTGAAAACATTGACACAACTCCTCAAAAGTACACATGCGTTCAAACAAGAATTCTCATCCAGGATTAGAATAAACTGAACTGACTTTCAAACTTACCCATATCACCTTCAACCATAGGGCCTCTCAGCCTTCACTTGGGTCTTAAGTAATTGAAAGACAGAACGATCAAGTCAAGCACTATGTTTCAATTTCTTTGCTCAACCATTATTCCAAAAATTTTATAAGTTTTTAAAATAAAACTTAGAGCTTCCATTGTATGACACTCTCAAGTCTCTCAACATATGTGGTATTTGTGGATCCTCATCAAGGCAATAGCGATGTTATGCATTTCTCTTCCTACAACTAAGGCTTATGTGGAGTTCATAGGAGTGGAGAAAGCATAAAAGAGCATACTTGCTATACATATATTGTAAAATCAAACCTTGGATCCAAAGAGAGTTGAGTCATACAATCAAATCAAGATGTGCATGTGTGTGGATATATGGTGGGTATATATGGTGGCTAACCTAATTCTACTATGCTCTTTGAAAACATATCTCTCTTTTGAAACTTGGAAACAACTTTGCAAGAAAACATGGGCTATCTTATTCATCTATTTTTTGAGGTGGGCATCTAAGTACCCACTGTTTTAAATCTCTCGGACACTTGTCCATTTTCTCATCATTTTTTTCTTTTCTTCTCTTTTTTTATGAATAACTTTTGCATAGCCGCACGCATCTTTTCTGTAACAAAACTTTTGAGAGATAGCAACAAGAACTTGGAACATTTATTTTATGGAAATCCTATAGGGCATATTTTTGGTGTTTACTCCTAGTGTAGGAGCAAAACATTTTTGGGTCGATCTAGATGGATGGTATGTTGCTGCACCTACCCCCAGTGTAGGAGTAGTGCATATGTAGGTGGTGTGTATGTGATCTTGATTTTAAGAGCATGACAAACCTCTCATAAGGGTCAACAAAGCTTGACTAAACTCAATGCAATGTAAGCAACATATATGTGTGGAAGTTTTCCTAATCTAAATATCATATATGGCTATAGTAGGAATTCAAGCTTTGTCATACAGGAGCTCATCATGTAGGATTTTTATGTTTTTCAAAAGATAAATCTCTAAAACTTTAGTATCACTTAGAACAAGATAAACAGCAGCTCAGACCTTCTCATATCATATCCGTCAATTACCGAGACTTAGATCAAGCATATGCCTCCCACAAGTTTCAAGTTCAGAGCAAATTCTTATATCAAAACAGTCTCATCCAAAACTTAGGAGAATTCAAACTGAAAAACTAGGTACTTGAAAGGAATTACGATAGAGAAACTATTCATCATTTCCATTGCAAGAAATTATCCTCAGAGTTCTTTTTATTTAGCTCCTAAAAATAGAAAACTAGACACACACTTTTATTTTGTAATTTAAGATCACACCTTAATATATATAACTAGTCAAGATAAATTTTTATTTTGCTTTTAGTTTGTTATGCATGTTTTTATTTCTTTAGCAAATATGAAGCACACTTAAAAATAGTAAAACCAAAAGGGAAAGAAATACTTAGCTAGATACATGGGGATGCTCCTCCCCAAGCTGGATGTTGTCATGGTCCTTTCTTGGATTGAGTCTACCAATCAATCAGAAACCTTCTCATCCTTCTAGAAGTATGGTTCCTTATGCAGCGAGTGTAGCGATAGTTCAGGAAAATGTACTTTGGATGGATGGCTTTACTCTTGATCATCCTACAAAATACTCCAAAAAGAACACCCAAAACTCATGGCATAGATTAGGATACGGGGTTAGCGGTCAGCCATTCAAAAATTTATTGTCCTTGAGGGTTTAGACAAATTTTCTAATGGACAAAGTTCTAGCAGGATGTCTATTCAATATTTTTGGATTTTCTTATTTATATGATGCAGAAAATATGTATGCATGATATTTTTTATGCCACCATGGTGAATATTCCCTTAAGCTTTTACACACCGAGAAAAATTTTCGCATGGGGCTTAAAGTTTTATGATGCAATAATAATGAAGCTTTTTATTTTCTTTTTCTAAATGCAACACTGATGTAGAAAAGTAAGTATGCTAAAGTGAAAAGTAATTCATGCAATACTAAAAAGTAAATATGGATAACTACCAATATTACCTCATGGCTAGGGTTCAGATTTTTAAGTCCTCTAGACTACGATTCTTTTCCTATCTTGTTCATTCCTTGGGTGCATCAGTCGGTCCCAGGGATAGGAGACCCTGATGGTTGCACCTCTTGTAACTCTAGCACTGTTGCTGGGGAAACGGATGGTGAATTAACTTCGAGCCTAGCTTAATATTTTATATTTTATTCTTTATTTTATTTTACTTTTTCTTTTAGCATGGATTTCCACTCCTATCTATCAATATGCTAAACCCACGAGCGCAAGCTTAGAGCCACCAAAATCTTTAGAGCCTATCCTAACACCTAGCTATGAGCTATGCCCGTATTTTATAAAATTGATACGGGATAAATCTTTCTCGGAAGAAGGCAACGAAAACTCATACTCACACCTAAAAGAGTTTGAACAGACCTATGCATGCTTACATATCGCTGGCAAGTCTGACAAAACCATAAGATAGAAGTTGTTTCCTATTCTGTTTGACGGGAAGAGCTAAACTTCATCTCTAAAGTGGTTAGCCTTCGGAAAGAGGTTCTACATTTTAGACAACTAGAAGATGAATCTCTTGGTACATTCGTAGGATCATTTGCAATGACCTCATCATCAATGGCCCTGACCATTGCAATTTCAAGACCTAGTGCTTCCTTCAATATTTTTACATAGGTCTTAGCAAGGATTCCATGGAATCCCTAGATGTAGCCTCTAGACTGTAACACCCTAAAATTTGCCTCTTTTGAAAATAGGTTTAAAATGATTTATTTATGAATTTTGTGCTCATGAAATATAGGAAAAATGAAAAAATTTTCATTAAATTAAAATTCATCATAAGGTTTAGCAACATGGATGTGGCATGCATGTCGGTGCATTTGTTTCTTTGTATTATGTGGATTTGATTCAAATTGAAAATATACCAAAATGTTTTTGAAGTTGGCTTTGAAGTAAAAGAAAAGAGAATTAGAAAATAAAAGAATTTAAAAGTTGTAAAATTTATTTTTGAAAACTTATCAAAATTTTCATTTATGTTTGAATTGAAAAGTGTACTTGAAATTCTATTCAAATTTGATTTGGTTTACATTTGAATTGGTTTTGAAAATAGAATAGAAAAGGAAATTTCTCTCTTTCTCTTATTAGGCCCGAAGGCCTGCTTATTTTTTTTCTTCTTCCCGCAGGACCACTTCTTCCTGCCCTCCCTCCTTTCCTGCTTATGGGCCGCCCCAGTCGAAGCTCCAGCACTGCTGTTCCATAGCCCAATAGCCGCGTCGGCCCAACTCCGTTTCGCTCGCCAGCAAGCGCGGCCCGCGCCTCTCATACTACGTGGTTGCATTTCCCGCGTGGCTGGCCCACTCGCGCCTACACCCTTCGCGGCCCTAGCAAGCCATCTGCATGGCCCAGTAGTGAGCGGCAGCCCAGCATCGACATGCCCGCGTTCTCTCTGACAGCCGCCATCCCCGCCTTGTTTCGCTGACAGCCTGGGCCCGCCTGTCAGCTCCATCTCCTACCTCCACCCGTGAGCAACCTAGACTCAGCCGTCGCCCGGGAGTCCCACGCCGCCCCACCCACGTCGTTGCCTTGTGCCGCAAGTGTCTGCACCCCTTAAATAGCGAGCCTGCGCTCGCTGCCTCCTTATCCCGCACCAACGCTGTAGCCGCGCGCCCGTAGCCGCGCCGCCACCTAGCGCCTCCGTCCACCGTCGCCCTGCCAAGCCGCGTGCAGTCTCAGTGCCTCCTCCACCATCGGGAACCCTCTAGGTGCGTTCACCATCTCCTTCTCCTTCACCCTGTGTTCCCAGTTAGTTCCCTTATGGTCCGTAGCAATCTTCCCATGAACGCCGGCGACCTCCTCTATCTTCCAGCAAAGGCGCCGCCGTTGGCTACAGCGCCGGTCACCCCTCCTCCTTCTAATCAATTTTAGTCGTCCGTTTTTAGATCTGTGGCCTAGATTAGAAGATACCCTTTTACTGGTATTTTTATTAAAGAGACCCTCGGTTTCTTCCAATTAGAAGTCCAGTGATCCATTCCGTATTTCACAGCTTACTGCTTTCTTCTTTTAAAAGCATATTTCGTTTAGTTGACTTTCAAGAATACGTTTTCACTTATTTATAGATTTGTCCACTGATTTTGTTTTAGCCATAACTTCTCCGTTTTAACTCCGATTTGACCCATTCAACTTGCTGTTAGGTTCATAATTTCATAATCTACATGTTTATACAACTTTTAGATATGTTTTAAACTTTTGAAATACGAGATTAGATTTAATCTATTATTTTAATAAAGGAAATCTTGTTTAAAACATATCTTCTACGTTTTAACTCCGAATTGACTCGTTCAAGTTGTGCTAGATTCATTACGATAAGATCTACATGTTAGTAACAATGTTTATCATGTCACTAATACTATAATTTCATGGTTTAAATCACATCTTGAATAATAATTATGCCACTTGATTTTATAGATAAAATATGATTTGTTTTCCCTTAGTTTATAATTTGAATCTAAATTTGATTTAATTCAATTTATATAAGCTTTTATATAGTTAAAATAAGTGAACCCTATAGTTTTCTTTTCCGCGTATAAAGCATATATATCGAATAGATGTATCTTTTTAACTGTAGCTCCGATTAGCGTGCTTTTCGCTGTCTGTGTGTTCATAGCGAGACAGTAGATTCGTCTTACAAACTTTTCATCTTGATTTTATGATTGGTGTACTGTTCTAATTTAGATCTATTGTTTGCTTCATAGTATGATTGTATGGATGCTTATGTGGTGCTTTACGATTATGTCTAGTCGGTGAGATATACGTGGTGAATCAAGAAGCAGATCTTTGAAGTTTTGGACTTGAAGAAGGATCTAATTTTAAGGCAAGTATAGCATGGGATCTTCCTTGTTGTCCTATACATCTTTAATCACTTAATTCATATTGCATGTGTCTACCTTGACTGCCACTAAGGATTTCCTAGTACTTTGTTACCCTATACCTTGATACCTTTGGGTTATTGCATTGGGTAGTATGATGCTAGTGCTCAACTACAACCATGATCTTGTAACTTGACTAATGTAATATGCAATAAACATTAAAAGATGCTTTTTAGCAACATGGAACAAGGGGGCTAGAGCATTGGGTTATTTTTATGATACTCTAGATTCCTCTCCCTAAGGACTTATCTGTAAGTGATCATCCTGGGACTTATAGTACAGCTATGAGGGCTACATGGCTCTGGCTTTAGCTTAGTATGAGGACCTTTTCTAGCTTGTTATAGGTTACCTTCATGGCGCAAGAGGGGTGTGTTCCAGGTTGGATATAGTGCAGGCCTCTGTTCATCAGTGTATAGGTTGCGTGTTATTGTGCCTATCGAAAGGGGAGCTCTACATTCATAGGCCATAGAAACCTAGCGGCCCTAACTTGTTAGACGAACATTTGAAAGGCTTTCATAGTGAACCCTGCTGACCTTCCTTGGTAGTGGGTCAAGAGGCTGATCACCTCAGGCGAAAGGGTAAATCATGACTTCACAGTGAAAGTGTACAACCTCTGCAGAGTGTAAAACTGGTATATCAGTCCATGCTCACGGTCATGAGCGGCCTTGGAACCCTTACGGAATAGATAATGAACACTAATGATATGGATGACTGAAGATGCTCACTAATGGTTAAATGTTTATGCTATTCATTATTCATGTTTACCTGATCATGTGTTTATATGGGCTTGTGATAAACTTGTTGCTACTCCTATGCTAAAATTGTGACTAATTAAAAGCTAATCGCAGTAAACCAGTGACAACCATTTGAGCCTCATGAACCTCATGTTATATTTGTTGAGTACGACATGTACTTACGCTTGCTTTACTTTTTAAATCTTTGGAAAAATCCTGGATGGGTACCAGATTGCTAGAGTTTAGAGAAATTAGGCTTGTGATCAACCAAGTCAAGTTGTCCCTATGGATTTGGAGTCTTCGCCTAAAGATCAGAGTTGCCTTTCCACTAGTCTATACTCTGAGGTTACAATCTTTATACTAATATGCTATGTATTTAGGCATTGATCTTTTGATATTACCCTTTATTTGTAGCTATATGTGAGATTTGACTTCCTAGGCTCACATATGGTGTGTATCTGGTTTTGTTCTTAAAACCGGATGCTACAAGTGGTATCAGAGCAATGCTAACTATAGGGCGCAAGCCTAGTTAGAAATTGGCCATCTTAATGGTTTTGAAATTGCTATAAAATCCTTGTTCTATAAATCTTGATATTTTCTTGTCTACTATATATTTGTCCTTGATATTTATCTCCTCCTTGATGGTTATTTTAAAGTCTTTGTTCTCATCTTCACTCCTTGATTTGATATGCTTTTAGAACCATTACTCATCACCTTCTGGCGTAATCTGAAGATGAGTCCTAGGATTGTTACTCCTAGTACAATTAAGGATGATAGTATCGCAAGTTGAGTCCATGATTGAATTGTGCATCTTTATTACTTGTTGAATTGTCATTATGCTTATGATTGTTTTGAATCTTTGTAATGATTGCAATGATCTTGTTGGGTGTTCCCATAATTTTATTTAGCTTATAGGCCTAAGGTATAACGGATCAGTGCAATAAATAGTTGGGTTATAGTTTTCTTCTGTTCTCCCTATCCTAGTCATTTCAGAGTAGCTAGCACTCTTTGGCTTATATCTCTAATCTTGGATGACCAAAAATCATGAGAAGATTTTGGACAATAGTAGACTTCAATATCTTTCTCTGAGCGCAAGAATCAGCTTGAAAGCTATTTTGGTTATGGAGATACGAAAATCACAAGGCGATGCATTTGTGCTGTTTGGAATTTGGAGTAGTTTCTCTTGTGCACTATTTTCAACCAAGTGAACTGTAGAATTTGGAAAAGTGTTCTATAAGGAAGTTGTGGAGAATGTGATAAGCTTTCCAACGGTATAAGCTATAAGTGTCATTGGATTAACAGAATGAGAGTTACAGCTGTTTTATTGTGCTGTTGTTTTTCATCTCGCGAGTAATTTCAGGTTTGTTGTTCTTGCCCTTACACAAGAGTATCGTTGGGATGTCAGAACATCTTGATACTAGTTAGCTCATCTAAAAGAATGTGCAAGCTATGCTTGGTGCCCCCTAGTTTATCTTTTCTTAAGGGGGGTAGCCAAGCTAAAGAAGTTGCAAGACAAAGGTTTCATATGCTCTGGAGTTTCACTTGGAAGTATAGGTTATGCCTCTGTATGAGAGATCATCATCCAGCACAGATGTATAAATTTGTTGGGTCATCTACAAGTAACTGATGTATTCATCAAGAATTGACCTTCTCTTTGAGCTATTATTAATTGGGGGTATAATCTTCAACATACCTAGGATGGGTTGGTGTGGATGACGTAGGAAGGAGATATTGGACATTTACAGTTCATTCAATGGAGACTCGGAATATCTCAATGATTTACCAAGTTAGAAAGTGACATTTTGTTCAAGGGAAATTATCCAAGATCCAAGATATTGGTAGAGCTGCTGAAGAAGTTTTAAGTTAGTTGGATCAAAAGACCTCAGCTAAGTGTTTGAAGGAAGTCCAAGAAGAGGTTGAAGTAAAACCTATGTATTCACTTTGTTAGATCAGGACAAGAGTTTTATAGCTACAATGATGCACCCTGTCAAGGTGTGGAATGTGTCCTTATACGAGAAGAAAAGAAGTGGCTTGTTCATTAAGTCAATTAAGGAAGCATGAGTTAAACTACCTAACATGTTATCTGGAGTTATTCATTGTGGAGCATGGAAGTAATATCTTCTTGGATGTAAAAGTGACATCTAGGTGGATCATAAGAGTCTACAGAACATCTTCACTATGTTGGTCTTGAGCTTGTGATATCTTCATTGGAATGAAATTGCTTATGACTTGGAAAAGTGCTATCACCTGGAGAAGTAAAAGTCGCAACCGATGCCCTTAGCAACGGAGAGTTGTGCTAAGAAGGTTCGGATGACACCAATGACTAAGAATTGTATTCCAAGTTTGAGCAACTTGACCAGAATCATTAATGTTTTGAAGGTTGGTAGTAGAATTTCCTCCTGACCAAGAGATTCGTCAGGCTTCGTTGAAAGGTGAATATTCTAAGAAAGAGAATTGATATTATGGACTAAAAGAAAAGGTGGCCTAGTGATTGGAGTTACCTGAGAATTGTTCAAGGTACCTATTAGAATCTTGGAATTAGTTTGATAAGTTACTTGGAGTAAGGATAACCTGGTATGCAAAGTAAAGTGGGATCCCTATCAAGATAATGGAACTGCACGAGGAAGTAAAGAAGAATTCAAAGGCAGAGTAATCCTATCTCCTAGTCGACGTCTTCCTGAATCTCAGGGATGAGATTCATCCTAAGGGGGGTAGAATTGTAACACCCTAAAATTTGCCTCTTTTGAAAATAAGTTTAAAATGATTTGTTTCTGAATTTTGTGCTCAATGAAATATAGGAAAAATAATTTTTTTCATTAAATTAAAATTCATCATAAGGTTTAGCAACATGGATGTGCATGCATGCCCGTGCATTTGTTTCTTTGTATTGTGTGGATTTGATTCAAATTGAAAATATGCCAAAATGGTTTTGAAGTTGGCTTTGAAGTAAAAGAAAAGAGAATTAGAAAATAAAAGAATTTAAAAAGTTGTAAAATTTATTTTTGAAAACTTATCAAAATTTTCATTTATGTTTGAATTGAAAAGTGTATTTGAAATTCTATTCAAATTTGAATTGGTTTACATTTGAATTGGTTTTGAAAATAGAATAGAAAAGGAAATTTTTCTCTTTCTCTTATTAGGCCCAAAGGCCTGCTTCTTTTTTTTTCTTCCCGCAGGGCCACTTCTTCCTACTCTCCCTCCTTTCCCGCTTATGGGCCACCCCAGCCGAAGCTCCAGCACCGCTGTTTTGCAGCCTAGTAGCCACGCTGGCCCAACTCCGTTTTGCCCACCAGCAAGCGCGCCCCACGCCTCTCGTACTGCGTGGCCATTTCCCGCGTGGTCGGCCCACTCACGCCTGCTCCCTCCGTGGCCTAGCAAGCCATCTACGTGGCCCAGTAGTGAGTAGCGGCCCAGCACCAACGTGCCCACATTCTCTCTGACAACCGCCATCCCTGCCTTGTTTCACAGACAGCATAGGCCCGCCCGTCAGCTCCATCTCCTACCTCCACCCGTGAGCAACCCGGACTCTGCTGCTGCTCAGGAGTCCCACGTCACCCTGCCCGCATCGTTGCCTTCCGCCGCAAGTGTCTGTGCCCCTTAAATAGTGAGCCCATGCCAGCCGCCTCCCTTTCCCGCACAAACGCTACAGCCGAGCGCCCGCAACCGTGCCGCCAACTAGAGCCACCGTCCGCCGTCACCCTACCAAGCCACGTGCAGTCTCAGTGTCTCCTCCGCCATCGGGAACCCTCTAGGTGCATTTGCCATCTCCTTCTCCTTCTCCTCGTGTTCCCAGTTAGTTCTCTTGTGGTCCATACCATTCTTCCCATGAACGCCAGTGACCTCCTCTGTCTTCCGGCAATGGCGCCGCCGTCGGCTATAGCGCCAGTCACCCCTCCTCCTTCCAATCAATTTTAGCCGTCCGTTTTCAGATCTGTGGCCCAGATTAGAAGATACCCTTTCACTAGTATTTTTATTCAAGAGCCCCTCAGGTTTCTTCCTATTAGAACCCGCGGTCCATTACGTATTTCATAGCTTACGCTTTCTTCTTTTAAAAGCAGTATTTCATTTAGTTGACTTCAAAAATATGTTTTCACTTATTTATAGATTTGCCACTGATTTTGTTTTAGCCATAACTTCTCCGTTTTAACTCCGATTTGACCCATTCAACTTGCGTTAGGTTCGTAATTTCATAATCTACATGTTTATAACCACTTTTAGATATATTTTAAACTTTTGAAATACAAGGTTAGATTTAATCTATTATTTTAGTAAAGGAAATCTTCTTTAAATCATATCTTCTATGTTTTATCTCCGAATTGACTCGTTCAAGTTGTGCTAGATTCATTATGATAAGATCTACACGTTAGTAACAATGTTTATCATGTCACTAATACTAGGAATTTCATGGTTTGAAATCACATCTTGAATAATAATTATGCCACTTGATTTTATAGATAAAATATGATTTGTTTTCCCTTAGTTTTATAATTTGAATCTAAATTTGATTTAATTCAATTTATATAAGCTTTTATATAGTTAAAATAAGTGAAGCCCTATAGTTTTCTTTTCCGCGTATAAAGCATATCTATCGATAGATGTATCTTTTTAACCGTAGCTCCAATTAGCGTGCTTTTCGAGTCTGTGTTTGTAGCGAGACGTAGATTCGTCTTACAAACTTTTTATCTTGATTTTATGATTGGTGTACTATTCTAATTTAGATCTATTGTTTGCTTCATGTATGATTGTATGGATGCTTGTGTGGTGCTTTACGATTGTGTCCTAGTCGGTGAGATATACGTGATGAATCAAGAAGTAGATCTTTGAAGTTTTGGACTTGAAGAAGGATCTAATTTTAAGGCAAGTATAGCATGGGATCTTCCTTGTTGTCCTATACATGTTAATCACTTAATTCATATTGCATGTGTCTACCTTGACTGCCACTAATGGATTTCCTAGTACTTTGTTACCCTATACCTTGATACCTTTGGGTTATTCCATTGGATAGTATGATGCTAGTGCTCAACTACAACCATGATCTTGTAACTTGACTAATGTAATATGCAATAAACATTAAAAGATGCTTTTTAGCAACATGGGATAAGGGGGCTAGAGCATTGGGTTATTTTTATGGTGCTCTAGATTCCTCTCCCTAATGGACTTATCTGTAAGTGATCATCCAGGACTTATAGTATAGCTGTGAGGGCTACATGGCTCTAGCTTTAGCTTAGTATGAGGACCTTTTCTAGCTTATTAGAGGTTACCTTCATGGTGCAAGAGGGGTGTGTTTCGGGTTGGATATAGTGCGGCCTCTGTCCATCAGTGTATAGGCTACGTGTTATTGTGCCTGTCGGAAGGGGAGCTCTACATTCATAGGCCAAGAAACCTAGTGGCCCTAACTTTTTAGACAAACCTTTGAAAGGCTTCATAGTGAACTCTGCCGACCTTCCTTGGTAGTGGGTCAAGAGGCTGGTCACCTCGGGCGAAAGGGTAAATCACGACTCACAGTGAAAGTGTACAACCTCTGCAGAGAGTAAAACTGTTATATTAGTCGTGCTCATGGTCACGAGCGGCCTTGGAACCCTTACAGAATAGATGATGAACACTAATGATATGGATGATGAAGATGCTCACTAATGGTTAAATGTTTATGATATTCATTATTCATGTTTACTTGATCATGTGTTTATATGGCTTGTGATAAACTTGTTGCTACTCCTATGCTAAAATTGTGACAATTAAAAGCTAATTGCAGTAAACCAGTGATAGCCTTTTGAGCCTCATAAACCCCATGTTATATTTGTTGAGTATGACATGTACTTATGCTTGCTTTACTTTTTAAATGTTTGGAAAAATCCCGGATGGGTACCAGATTGCTAGAGTTTAGAGAAATTAGGCTTGTGATCAACCAGTCAGTTGTCCCTAGTGGATTTGGAGTCTTTGCCTGAAGATCGGAGTTGCCTTTCCGCTGTCTATACTCTAAGGTTATAATCTTTATACTTAATACGCTATGTATTTAAGCATTGTCTTTTGATATTACCCTTATTTGTAGCTATATGTGAGATTTGACTTCCTAGGGCTCACATATGGTGTGTATCTGGTTTTGTTCTTAAAACCAGATGCTACACTAGTGGAACTTTCTTCCATCTAGTCTGCTAGTGAAACAAGGTCTATGCTTAATAAGATTAGTGGAAAAACTCCCTGCACTAGCATTCATAATAAACTCCCCGAGGAAGAGAAGGAATCATCTCCTAATCAAGAAGAGGAAGTTTTGATAGCCAAATCACAACCACTCCAGTCCCAAGATTTAGCTATCAATCCTAAGCCACCAAAACCACAAAATCCCCCAAGAGAAGAAGGAATTCTACCTTTGGAAATCCCTAGTTGAAATTAAGGATGACCTCTTTAGGTGCTGATTTTGGGAGAACATTAAATTCTCATCTTCATAAGAGACATTCGAGCGAATATAATTCTAAATCATCTCAAGAAGGGATCTCTTAGAAAGTGTCCTTATTTCCATATAGGACATTGGGAAGAATTCAAGGATGACATTTCAAGTAATGCCATAGAAGGAGAGCTGAGCCATCTAGAAGCCATTCCTATCCTCTCCCCTTCTATGTCCACATTAGATGTCTCATTTGAACCCACCTTTCAACCCATCCTTGACCCTAATGATCCCTCTTATGCTCTCTCTCCTAAGTCTCATGATGACCCTAGAAATCCACTAAGACAACCAAAGCATAGGAATCATGAAGGCCACAAGGATGACCAAAAAGAGTAACGACAATGGCTAGGAATGTATTAAGAACATGTATGCTATTGCTAAAGAATGGATGGACAAGGATGAAGCCTTATGGGTAGAATCCAAACTTAGCTTAGATCCAAACAGGTGAGCTTAAATCAATCTCATTAATAAACATGACTCATCCAAGTTTGGAGAAAGCCTTAGATGAGATCAACCCGAGAGCCACCAATCCATAGAAAATCTTGGACAATAAATCATCCAATGACTGTCATAGGCATGGAATAATGGAGATAATGTTTCCTGTCTATAGACATTCATGAAGAAACACCCTTAGAGCTTGAATAGGAAGATAACATCAATGAGCATGGAAGTTATTTCATGAACACCTCATCAAATCCATGCTCGCATGAGAAATCTCTTGAAATAATTGGTCTCTCTAACATTGCCACACACCAGATCTTCAACCCTCTCATTCTCCTTGTTCATAAAGACTTTGAAAGGATGGTTATAGATGCATATATTTATCATAAATATTGCAGATCTCATTGTGTGAATCTTGAGATAGGAACACAAAGGTTGATGTTGGAGGGAAAACCCACTTCACCAACTTGAGTGCAATTAGAAGGTTTCCCAAGGATGAGCTTCTATACTAAAACAAGCACTTTTGGAAGACAACACGAGTTTTCACCTTTTGCTGTGATGCCCTTGTGAAATGAGAGTAGAAATATAATTGTGAAAATGTTCCTTCGGGTATTTTTGGTCACTAACCATTTCAGGTTTGAAGCAAAAAGAATGAAGGATGACGACACAAGGTATGTCCAACCCCAACATTTAATCACATCCATCCAAATTTGATTTTGCATTTGCAAAATTCAAGCTAGGGGGATAAACTTCTCTAAAAACATCTCTTGTCATGTTGCTAAATTATTTTGGTTGTCTCTACCTTTAAGACATGCTCAATTTGCTAAATAACAATCGTGTTCTTTCATCTCTGTTTGAGTAAATCTCTATAGTGCTTTCATGTTACCTTTGTTTGCCATAGTATACTTTGGTTTGGAAGTACTCGCCATACTTCTAAAGGCTTATAAATTAAGTATGGTGCTTAGGTTAAAATGCCTTCCTTAACTAAAACTACACAAGGAGTTTAGTTTGGTTATTGAACTAAAATTACATGTGTAGACATTGGATATTTTGTTGGACTAACCCCTGCATTAAACTCTCAAATTCAAATTGGATAAGTCACAAGATGGATTCAAATCGAAGATGAAGCAAGGTACATCATTTAAAACATGGGATAAAAAGGTCTATGCTAATTAATGTGTTAAAACCAACTCTAGCATAGATGACCTTAGCCCTATTACAACACTACCTCTGCCTTGAATTATTTGTACAATCCTTCAGGCATGTGTTGTCCACTAATCCTTTGCAGACATAAAACAATGAGTGGGGCTGAAGGCCCAACAAAATGGCAAGATCGAAGAGCAGAAAGATGACATGACAAAAGGATGAGAAAGAAAGGGTGCAATCTAGGAGACAAGAAGATCATGAATAGCTCAAGTTGCAAGGCTAGTCGAACAAGGAAAATTTCAAGCAAATGGGAAGAACCATCATGAGTCATCTACCATTCGCCATGTGGTGTCATCATACTTCAATAATGAAGGTAACATCCTAAGGTAAATGGTCATTATTTAAAAGAGTTTCACCTTGATTCTGATAGGTACATAAACAAGGAATAAACATGTTTGAGTTAGAACTCCATTACTTGATCCAACCTGATTAACTCAACACATTTAGTTCTTTAAGCTTGTTCCTAGCACCACTTTCTTGATCTCAGTCTTAACCAAATGAGTTAAAAAATGCACATCCTATCTCTAGAAGATGATAATCATAATCATGTAAAGTTTGATACATTATGTAAAGATAGACAATCCTTCCATAGGTTAAGCAACTCAATCTTTTCTGCCAAATGAACTTAAATGCTACATTCTCAATCTCTGATCTTATCACCCATATTATAATTGAACAAAGCACATAACATCAATTTCATCTTGTTCAATGTGCCTAAGGGTAGAGAAAATAAATAAAGTTTTGGTTTTGTTGGTGTTTTCCCACCAACAAAGCCCATGTGCTTGATCTCTACCTTGTCTTATGAGCAGGACACACTTCAAGCAAAGTGTGGGGAAAGTCGATTCCCTAATGTCTACAAGTGTTCTGAACCTTTCAAACCAAAATCCAAACTCAAAACCAAGACAGGTTTCATGGAAAAAAGGTGGCATCACCATTAGAGGCACCACCACAAGAATCTTCATCTCCAGAGTGAACCGAGGTATTTGATCAATGAACTTCACAAGGAGAAGTCTAGTTCGAAGGACTTAAAACACCAACCCCTCACCAAAAAGAGCTAGCTTGGGGGAGAAGCACTCCTATGTATCTAGGTAAGTATGCTTTCCCGTTGTTCTAGTTTTAGTTTCTTTTAAATAGTTAAGAAAATTGTGAATGAAAAACAAAATAAAAAGTTATCTATATAATAAATATATATAGTTATAGTAATAATGTGTGATCTGATAAAATTGAAAACAAAATAAAAAGGTGTGTCTAGTTTGCTTTAATTTGTTTTTAAGAGCTGAATAAATAAAGAGGACTCAGAATAATTTCTTAAATGGAAATGATGAATAGTTGCTCTGTTGTAATTCCTTTCAAGTACCTAGTTTTTAGCCTCGAATTCTCCCAAGTTTTGGATACGACTAATTTGATATAAAGATTTACTCTGAACTTGAAACTCGTGGGTAGCAAATGCTTGATCTAAGTCTAGGTAATTGACGAATATGATATAAGAAGGTATGAGTTGCTGTTTATCTTGTTCTAAGTAACACTAAAGTTCTAGAGATCTACTTTTTAAAAAAACACAAAAATGCTACATGATGAGTTCCTATATGACAAAGCTTGAATTCTCATCAAAGCCATACATGTTATTTAGGCTAGGAAAACTTCCACATATATGCTGCCTGCTTTTGTATTGAGTTTTGTCAAGCTTTGTTGACCCTTATGAGAGGTTTGTCATGCTCTTAAAATCAAGATCACGTACACACCACATATACCTACTGCTTCTACACTAGGAGTATGCAAAAACATGCCTTCCATTTAGATTCACTTCAAAAATGCTTCTACTCCTACACTAGGAGTGAACACCAAAAACATGCATGATAGATTTTCCATGCACCAAATAAATGCTCCAAGTTCTTGTAGCCATCTCTCAAAAGTTTTGTAGCAAAAAAGAGACATGGGGCTATGCAAAAGTTATTCATAAAAAAAGAAAAAAAGTTAAAAAATGGACACAAAAGTGTCCGAGATATTTAAAACAATGGGTACTTAGATGCCCGCCTGAAAAAAAGAGATGAATAAGATAGCCCCTATTCTCTAGCAAATGTTTCCAAGTTTCAAAAGAGAGATAAGTTTTCAAGGAAGCTAAAGTAGAATTAGGTTAGCCACCATATATATTCACCATACATCCACAAACATGCACATCCTGATTTGATTGTATGACTCAACTCTCTTTGGATCCATTGTTTGACTTTACAATATATTCATTGCAAGTATGCTCTTGCTTTCTCCCTACCTATGAACTCCACATAAGCCTTAGTGGTAGGAAGAAAAAGGCATAACATCTTTTGTTGCCTAGTGAGGATCCACAAATACCACATATATTGAGAGACTTGAGAGTGTCATACAATGGAATCTCTAAGTTTTATTTTGAAAACTTATAAAAACTCTAGAACAATGGTGGAACAAAGAACTTAAGACATTATGCTTGACTTGATCATTCTGTCTTTCAATTGCTCAAGACCAAAGTGAAAGCTAAGAAGCCCTATGGTTGAAGCTAATATGGCTAAGTTTGAAAGTTAGATCAGTTTATTTTAATGCGGAGGAGAATTTTTGATTGAACACCTATGGACTTTTGAGGTGTGAAAGCATTATAGCAACTCCTAATCCACTTGCTGAGTTTAGCTTGGCTTAGGGACTAGCAAAGGTTAAGCTTGGGGGAACTTGTTGACGGTCACTAACATCAATTATAAATCATCAACATAACCTGCATTTATACTTAATTCCATCATCAAACATAGGTATAGGGGTTTAAACTAATAAATTCCACGTGTTTTGGTGAATCTGTGTTTTCAGCAGGGTTTATCTAGAAAAACATCAGGGGGGCCTATTTGTCAAAGGAAATTATAGAATTCTGCCACGTAAATAGTGTGGGAAGATTCTAGAAGACTCTAGGAGGCTCTCCACCAAAGCAGACCCTAAGGGGATGCCATGTGGGGCTGGTCGGCCCCACCTGCAGGCCGCTCGGCCCCTAGGCTTACCTATCAGCCTCCTCATCGCAATGTTAGTTCTCCACCGCCTCTTAGGTTGCATCTACACCGTCCACCCTACTTGGAGCGTTGCAATTTGAAAACCATGGCGAATTAGATGAAACTTTCTAAAGGAAAGTTGTAGTACTCACATAGCTCTACAATTTCTATTACTCGACTTTTTGCTAACTTGAACTGGATTAGGAGATATAGAGGTGCAAATTTGGCTCATCATATGGCCTAATTGGCACATAGCCGATTTCAAAACCGGCCATCATGGCCAATCGGTGCCAGGGCTCGCCCGCCACATGGCACCACGCGCCTGCCATGTCCCTGCATCGCCGTGTCATGTGGGAGAACAAGCCAGGTGCGACCTCACCCATGCTCACTCTCGCCCTCACTCTCTTTCTCTCTCGCTCGTGCCACCAGAGCAAGCTGCTGCACTATGTCATCAACATCATGCCCTCGCTGGCCGAGCATGCCACCACCACAGCACCACCACCCCATATGCCTCGCACGTAGCTCCACCATGACCAACTCAACCTCCCTGAGCAGCTAGCGCCACCATTCGAGCTTAGGTGAGGCTACATTGCACTGCCGCCATCGCTGCCAAGGTCATGGTGCACCACCGAGCTCGAGCTCGCCCATGGCCGGCCCCAACCAGTGCCTCTCTGACCTTCCTCTCTATTGGTTTGTCTTCACCGTAGGTCCTAGAAGCTAGTGCCATAGCCCGTTGAACTGCTACCGCCTCGTCGGCATCAGAATGCGCGTCCATGTTGTGCGCGCCTACCGTGGCCATGAGCATGAGCTCACCATGGCCAAACCTAACTGGTCCCCCTTCTCTCCCTCTTGTGCTCGTTTTTGCTACCACCTTGAGCCCTAGTACCTTAACCCTAAGATGAGTGCATGCCATCGGTAGTCACCTCGTCAGAACGGCAATGCGCCGCTGCCATGCACTAGGCATCGTCTAGCTTTACGCACATGGCCGAACCTCACCGTCACTCCACCATGGCTTGATCTGAACCCTCAGCTCTCCGCTAGAGTCCCCTAGAGTCGTAGATGAGCTTAGGCGAAACCCGCCATTATCGGAGATGGTGATGCCACTGCCATGCCAGCGCCATCAGCCCTGTCATGGCCACCGTTGAGCTAGCTTTGGCGAGCCTCTTGAGCCAACCGTGGGTACTAGTCGATGTGGGACGGCGAGTAGAGTTTGATGGTGAAGACGTTACCACCGGTGATCTCACCGTCGGTGAGATATCGCCAGTCAAAGCTCTCCCCTATTTTGGTGCTTATGACATTCTGGGGCCTTGTTGACCCACGGGGCCCAGCTATCGGTGCCTATGGGTGTGCTGTGCTCGGGTGCATCTAGTATTTTAGGGTTATTCACTGATTTTGTTTATTTGTTTTTAGATTTTGAATGCAATCTTGCAAAAATCACATCTTTAGTTAGGAGTGTCCAAATGGAGTGAACCAAATTTTGTTAGCTTCATCTTGAAATGTACTATTTGATAAAAATATGAACTTGCTATTTGGAGTAGTTTTCTATGTGAATTGAATTAAGTTGGATAAGTGCATTCAAAAAGGCCTTTATCTTATAAAATGCATAACTTGAGTTAGAAATATGAGAAAAATGTGATTCCAATTTTCTAATCATGTTTAGACATTCTGTAGCTAAGAAAAATAATGAACCTATAGTAAGAATGCTTGGAATATGATCTTGCTATTTAAATTTGATTAAATGTTAGTTTCTAGTAAAATTGAATGGGTAAATATGTGTAGCCTAAGAGCATGAAATTATTTACACAGTGTTCTTGTGCCATAGTGAAGGTAAGAAAAATATGAAATCTGTCGTTTGACACTTTTCACTATGCTAAACCATTTATGCTATTATAAGCCTATGCAACTTGCTATTTTTGTAGAGATTGTTACAATTATCCAAATGGCATGAATTTTGTACAGTAGTCTATTGGGAGCATGTGTAGGCTGCTATAATGTTCTTAGAATTCACTGTGCACTAGAAGTATTTATCCTCTAATTCACCTTGTTATCTAAGGAAATTAATAAATTCATGTAAACAATTTATTTGAGCTTAACCATGATGTTTTCTATGCTGCTTGTGATGCATATGATCTATTGATATTAGTGGTTGTGCCTAGTTTTGATTAGTTATAGGCAACTAGTTAATTATGGCTCTATAATTCAATTGGATGACTGCATGTATAATTTATGTTGTCGTGGTGTTTTCTTAAGGAATATGAAGTTTGTTGTGAATCTTGTTAATAACAAAGTTGTAGATAACTTATTCATCTATCTCGTCCTAAAATTTCATGGTTGTAGGCCTGGTGGTTTGAGAGTTATAGCATGTAGAAGTTTGCTGTCAGATTTGCTTATCCACTAGACAAATCTAAAATATTGAATTGTTTGACCTGATTAACTGTTGAATCATCTTAAGATGATTATAAGAAAGTTTTAAAAAATTTATAAGCTTTTAGGAAGTCCAAAATCATGTTATTTGGTAGAACTCTAGTTATGGCTAAAACAAGTGGCTGCTATCTTGTGGTCCAGAAAATGCTTTAAATAAATGTTTGTTTAAGTTACTAGAGAAGAGCTATGCACCTACTCAGTAAAAATAAAGTTAATCTTGTCATCACCATGGTACCTTGTTGTTAAGTACATGTATGTTTATGCATTTCATCATACCCTATCATCCATATCATCACCTATGCATTCTCGTATCTTATTGTGTGCTCATGCATATAGGATCGCCGGAGGGAATAACACTGTTGGAATTCGAGGCAGTGGAAGAAGAGGATCAGGAGGCACCACAGCAAGTAGCTCTAGAAAGCAAAGAGTAGGCCCTAGAGGAATTACCGGAGTGCCCAGATCATAGGCCTACATCCTTTCTGAAAGGTAAGCCCCAGAGCATTCTAAGCCTCCTATGTTTGTATAAATATCACTTAAGTCCTTTATGTTTGATGCATTAGGTTATAAGAGTTGATTGGAAACACTTGATGCATAGAACTACCTTGTCCAGAAATATACCTTGAACCCTATGTAGGTCCAGGATCGAACATATGCTTAGCAATGCTTAGCTCAGTAGAAGTCGGGTGATTTCCTGTCACCTGCGAGATATAGGTGGATACCGGAGCATGGTTGGCTATATTTGCTATCATAGAAAATAACCATGGGTTGTTATCTAAGTGGAGATCGGGCGGGATTTTATATGCAAATGGTGTTGGGTTGGCTATGTTGATCCTATCTATGTCAATTAAGGACCGTACTGTTGTTGGCACTTTTGTCGAGATTGAAAGCATGCCTCTCACTTAGCTGGCCGGATACCTCATTCTGACCGTGAAGCTAAGTAGCTCAACTCAGGCCTAGCCTCGTTCTATCAAAGTGCACACACTAGAGGTAGTAAGGATGTGCGAGGAGCCAGACGTGAGCCCAAGGGCAGGCTAGGCCTGACTATCCTGGCAGCTGGTTGCCACTGATTGTGCGGCGCTGATCGAAACCCAGCGACATGTGCACCTGAGTTGTACCAAGGACCTAAGGCTACCATGGCTGGTGGGCCTGGGTTTGTGTTAGGAATACTGCCCTAGCTGGTTGCAACCGATTTAAATCGCCGTTTCTCCCTGGATAGTGAGAAACTCAACTAGCTCCAGCAGCATAGTAATTGGACTATAGAATTTGATGGTTATGTTGAACATGGAAATGTTACACCGGCTATGGTTATTATTGTTATGCTACATAATTATATATCACATGTTTGGCATAGGTTAGATGCTAATCTAGAGATGAATAGCTACAATTAACTTGAGATCGAATTATAAAATATATAGCTCAACTAGTGGCTTTTATGCAAAATGTTGTCAAGCTAGCTCCACTTATAAAGCCTTGCATGATCCTTGGTGTCACTTTATTTTTGGTTTATGATAGGTAAGTCTAGCTAAGTACCTTCTTGTACTCAGGGTATATTTCCCACTTGTTGCAGATGGCATGGTATACCATGGGTATTGTAAGAATTGCTTCTCTTTCGCCGTGGATGAGGAGTAAGGCCATGGGCAAGGCTCTTATAGGTTATCTAATATGTGATGCTTTTGTTGGAAGTGATCACAAACTGGCATGTATTTGAACAAGGGTGTGTGATGTCAGTTTTAAAACTATATTTGCTTCTATTACTGTTGTGAACTTGGTGTTGTAATAACTGCATTTGAACTCCGATGTATGTGAAGTATTTGCGAACATTATGTACCATGTGGCTTGTATGTTGAATCATGTATGATTTTGGTTGTATGTTGGCGATAATTCGAGATCCTTCGTGATACTCGATGGACTAGCAGGTTTATATGGGCTCAAGTATGATAGTGTGACTGCTCCGGTGGTTGCCATTATACTTGTGCTCTTATAAATTGGATGGTTCAGGTGACAGCTTGCTCTGGTAGTTGCATGGCGGCATGCAATGTCGGTCCATGATGGTTTCTTTATTTTGCTACACCAAACTGATCATGGATTAGTATAAATAAGAGGGTGGAGCTCACCTTCAACACACACCAACATTTGGAGCTACACACCTCACCTCTCTACTTGTAATCTTCTAGTTTTTAGTAGTAGTTTGGAGCTAGGCAAGAGCTACCTTGAAGAGCTTGGCTCCTTGGAAGAAGAGATACATCTTGGTATGAATACTATGAAGAGTTCTTCCAAATTCTTACCCTCATATTTTCAATATAGTAGTGCTTATGAACTAGAGTATAGTTTTCATGTTATAATCCTGACATATGAACTAGCATATAGTTTCTAGGCTATGAGACTAACATGTAGAACTTTATGCCTAATCATTCATATAACTTAAATGAGTAGAATTAGAGTTAAGTTGAGGTGGCGGTTCATCGTGCCTTTGGGTGTGCCCAAGTCCTTTACCTATCGATTCATAAGGTCAGGGACCTGGGGGATTTGGGTAGTTTCTGTGCAATCCGGCGTGGTGCCTAGGTACATAGGAGCAGGTGAATACATTTCCTACTCTCGGTTGAGGGGTAGGCGGCAGGTGGTGACAGCCCTATCCATCCCTTGTATTCCCCTATGTTTAGATAGGGTGTAGGGGTCTAAATCATCACATGAGGTTATTGGCAGACCAGTACTCAGTGGCCTCCAGACCTATCTTACACTTAGTTCTAACTCTAATCATGTAATTTGTATGATCATCAACTGTTCTTTGTGCGGCTATATTAGAACACGCCTGCTCCACTTAGGAACATTCTTTTATTCTTTGTTTTCCTTTATCCTTGAGGTTGGCCCAGATGTGTGTCCACTATCCTAAAAATACTATTTTTACCCCTATCATAGACTATTGGTTTACTAATGCAAGTATGTAATCTTGTTCATGCTCGTGCTAGACTCTTATCCCTTGCCCTCCTTTGGAAAAATATAAATAACGATACTCTGAATACTTCTGGGTGAAATGCTACAACGTTAGATCCGTGCGCTTGCAAATATTTTAGTAATAGTTAAGAACTATCATAGTTGGTGTTTCTTGGTGGCGTCACTAAGGTTAACTCAATCTTAGTGATTATGCGAAGAAATACCAACAGGCATTTCTGGCGTTGTTACCGGGGATGGACTAAAAACCTCCATACTTGGTGATTGCGCTAAGAAATGCCAACAAGCATTTCTAGTGCCATTACCGAGGAGGGCATAGGTTAAAAGAATCTAGTAGGACATGATCATGAGCATATGCATGTAATGGTAGCCATAGTTTATGCAGGCTAATTCTGCTTGTTTTCTTCTTGTTGTGCATGAAAACAGGATAGTGTATGAGTGGTTTTGACCTACCAGAGAACTATACAAAAAACCCAAAAGCACTCCTAAGGAAGAGCCGGTCTCATGCCGCTTCTTCTTTCACCACTCCACTAGCAAGTGAACCAGTCACCCTCGCACCATCCGCTACTACCGCTATGGCCAAGACACTCCGCGACTACTCCGTCCCCACTGTTGCCAACATGCCCATTGGGCTCGCTGTCAACATGGGAGCTGGAAACTTCAAGCTGTGCACTGGCCTAATCACAATGGTGTAGGCAAACCAGTTCTATGGTTTGCCTAGTGAGGATGCAAGTGGACACTTGCAACACTTCCTGGAGCTGTGTGATGTCATCGTCATCAAAGATGTCGCACTAGCTAGCATAAGGCTCCATCTTATTGCCTTCTCCCTCATGGGGAAGGTGAAATAGCTGTCAACATGTGGGACAAATGTTCCATGGCGTTCCTCACGAAGTTTTTCCCCATGGGCAAAACCAATGCCCTGAGGGGGAAAATTTCAAATTTCCATCAGTCTTCAATGGAATCCATCCCTGAAGCGTGGGAGAGGCTGCAGGATTAGATCTAGGCATGCCCACACCACGGGATGGAAAACTGGCTTGTGCTCTAGAACTTCTATGAGGGACTTACGCCCATGTCAAAGGGGCACGTGGATGCCGCTGCTGGAGGCGCTTTTCTTTCCCTCACTAGTGATGGAGCCACGGCTCTCATCGAAAAGATGGTGGCCAATCAAAGCTAGAGGGAAGAAAGAAAACAACAAAAATGCATGCATACCGTGAAGGAGGCAGATATGCTTGCCACAAAAATGGATTTATTATTAAAAAGACTAAACGAGCATGCTACCGACAAAGAAGCCATGAAAAGCACTGTCTAGGCCATGGATTCTCACATGATGTGAAGTATATGGAGGGGTCAAACACTCAGGGAATGATTGCCTTGAGACCCATGAAGAAGCACCATACATAAACAACGGGTTTCGATAAGGTAATAACAACGGGTGGAACAATCAATCCCGCCAGCAAGGAGGTAATAATAATTACAATTCAAATTTCAATTCAAACCAACCCTCCTTGAAAGACCTGGTCTTAGGCCAGGCTAAAATTAATGAAAATATCACTAAAAAGTTAATGTTTAATGATAAAATTATTGAAAATATAAATACAAAACTTGAAAATTTATCCTCCTCTGTTAAAAACCAACTAAGTTTTAATAAAATGATTAAAACTCAAATTGCTCAAATAGCCGCCGCTATTCCTATCAATCATTCGGGGAAAATCCCACGGCAACATGAGAATTCCCCCGAGTTTGTTCATGCAGCTACAGAGCAATAGAGGAGAAGTCTTGCCGATGGACTTTAAATGTCGAACCCTTGCCAAAGGTAAATTAGTAGTTATCTTTTAAAAATTCAAAAATTTCAAAATTTCAAAATTTTTAAAATTCAAAATTTAAATTTTACTTCAAAATATTTTTTCAAAAAAATAAAATAAAAATGACTTTTTGATAGTATAGATTTTTCTGTTATCATTTCTCATTTTTTAAATATTTATGAAAATTCAAAATATAATAAAAGTGTTGTGGAAATTCAATTTCGAGAGCAAAGTTTTAAAACCGAGCAGAGCACCAACGGTCATGAGTTTGAAATGGACATTGGGAGCTACTTGACAAAGGGGGGTAGCAGTGGGACCACCATAGGTGCGGGCGCACCTATGGTACGGCCACACCCTATAGGTGGCCATTGGCCCCTGCGCCTTCGCCAATGGCTCCTAGCCGTTGCACCTACCCGCTCTCGGCCGGTGCTCTGCTCTATAAATCTCAAGAGCTCGGGTGTAAGCCCTCACTCACTCTCCACTCTCCATTTTTCACTCCCACTCACTCTCTTTGCTCTATCACTTGCAAAAATATTTTTCACAAAGCTCAAGTGCAAGGAAACTCTGCAGAAATTTCCTAAATTCATCACCACCAAGCTAAGCTCATGGGTTGTTTGATTGGTTTTCACTAACATAACCCTGTTTTGAGTTTGTGTTGTAGTCTTTTTGCCATGGGCAAGTTCGGTAGGAAGCTCTCCGACGCGTTCAAGAAGGCCATAGGAGCGAGCTCAAGTCGCTCCCGCAAAAGCTCAAGCATGCGCTACACCGAACATGAAGAGAGCCCAATGCATGAAGATGAAGAAATGGTGCCAACAGAAGAAGAAGAACAAGAGCAAGAGCAACCGATGGAGGAAGGCAACGATGACCCCCACCTTGATTTGGAGGGAGAATGGGAGATGTAGCCGTACAACCTCGTTAAGAACCACGAGTTCGTCCACACGCCGGCATACCACCTAGACCTCCTCGCAAAGATAGGTATGGACACCAAATTCACCATCATTTGGAAAGCCGTTGGATGGGAGAATGTTGCTCTCGTTGACGAGCTTGGTTCTCGCCTCTTAACAATTCAATTCTTTTGCTCTTTGCAAGAAGTTGAAGGTGGGATTACTTTATGTCTTTTGAGAAAGAATACTATCTTACATGGAGAAATCTTAGCTCTCACTTAGGCTTTAGTACAAAATGCTCAATTGACTTAGATCATGCTCTTAGAAGTTTTAATCGCCATGAATTTTGGAGAACGATTTCTAGTCAAAACGTAGTTGGCAAGTTTCAACCTCAAAATATGAATATTCATCATCCTACTTTAATGTTCATGCATCATTGAATTGCCATGACTTTGTTTGCTAGGCAAGATATAAGGTTTGTTTATCATGCTGAATTGCAAATTCTCTATGCCATGCTTAAAAGACTAAAATTGCTCCTGTGAAACAAATGTTTAAACATTGGTTAGAAACATTCAAGGCTTCTACATCTATCTCTTGCACATCCCTTGTGTAACACCCTAGTGTTAAGCATTGCATTTGGCACTTGCATTTCATGAGCACAAGCATCATCCAAGCATTCATGAGAATGAGCATGTGAAGTTTTATTTCATTCACCTTATCTTTATCACATGTGATGTTGATTATATACATGCATATGCTTGTGATCATGTGTTTCTGCTTGTTTTCTTCTTGCTGTGGATGAAAACGGGATAGTGTATGAGTGGTTTTGACCTACCAGAGAACTATATAAAAAACCCAGAAGCACTCCTAAGGAAGAGCTGGTCTCATGCCGCTTCTTCTTTCTGCCACTCCATCGGCAAGTGAACCAGTCACCCTCACACCATCCGCTACTACCGCTATGGCCAAGACACTCTGCGACTACTTCCGCTCCCACTATTGCCAACATGCCCGTTGGGCCCGTTGTCAACATGGGAGCTAGAAACTTCAAGCTACGCACTGGCCTAATCACGATGGTGCAGGCAAACCAGTTCTATGGTTTGCCTAGCAAGGATGCAGGTGGACACTTGCAACACTTTCTGGAGCTATGTGACGCCATCGTCATCAAAGATGTCGCACTAGCTAGCATAAGACTCCATCTGTTTGCCTTCTCCCTCATGGGGAAGGCGAAATAGCTGTCAACACGTGGGACAAATGTTCCGCGGCGTTCCTCGCGAAGTTTTTCCCCATGGGCAAAACCAATGCCCTAAGGGGGAAAATTTCAAATTTCCACCAGTCTTCAATGGAATCCATCCCCGAAGCTTGGGAGAGGCTGCAGGATTAGATCTAGGCATGCCCACACCATGGGATGGAAAACTAGCTCGTGCTCCAGAACTTCTATGAGGGACTTACGCCCATGTCAAAGGGGCACGTGGATGCCGCTGCTGGAGGCGCTTTTCTTTCCCTCACCAGTGATGGAGCCACGGCTCTCATCAAAAAGATGGTGGCCAATCAAAGCTAGGGGGGAGAAAGAAAACAACAAAAATGCATGCATACCGTGAAGGAGGCGGATATGCTTGCCACAAAAATGGATTTATTATTAAAAAGACTAAACGAGCATGCTACCGACAAAGAAGCCATGAAAAGCACTGTCTAGGCCATGGATTCTCACATGACTGTGAAGTATATGGAGGGATCAAACACTCAGGGAATGATTGCCTTGAGACCCAGTGAAGAAGCACCATACATAAACAACGGGTTTCGATAAGGTAATAACAACGGGTGGAACAATCAATCCCGCCAGCAAGGAGGTAATAATAATTACAATTCAAATTTCAATTCAAACCAACCCTCCTTGAAAGACCTGGTCTTAGGCCAGGCTAAAATTAATGAAAATATCACTAAAAAGTTAATGTTTAATGATAAAATTATTGAAAATATAAATACAAAACTTGAAAATTTATCCTCCTCTGTTAAAAACCAACTAAGTTTTAATAAAATGATTAAAACTCAAATTGCTCAAATAGCCGCCGCTATTCCTATCAATCATTCGGGGAAAATCCCACGGCAACATGAGAATTCCCCCAAGTTTGTTCATGCAGCTGCAGAGCAATAGAGGAGGAGAAGTCTTGCCGATGGACTTTAAATGTCGAACCCTTGCCAAAGGTAAATTAGTAGTTATATTTTAAAAATTCAAAAATTTCAAAATTTTTAAAATTCAAAATTTAAATTTTACTTCAAAATAAATTTTTCAAAAAAATAAAATAAAAATGACTTTTTGATAGTATAGATTTTTCTGTTATCATTTCTCATTTTTTAAATATTTATGAAAATTCAAAATATAATAAAAGTGTTGTGGAAATTCAATTTCGAGAGCAAAGTTTTGAAACCGAGCAGAGCACCAACGGTCATGAGTTTGAAATGGCCATTGGGAGCTACTTGACAAAGGGGGGTAGCAGTGGGACCACCACAAGTGCGGGCACACCTATGGTACGGCCACACCCTATAGGTGGCCGTTGGCCCCACACCTTCACCAATGGCTCCTAGCCGTTGCACCTACCTGCTCTCGGCCGGTGCTCTGCTCTATAAATCTCAAGAGCTCGGGTGTAAGACCTCACTCACTCTCCACTCTCCATTTTTCACTCCCTCTCACTCTCTTTGCTCTATCACTTGCAAAAATATTTTTCACAAAGCTCAAGTGCAAGGAAACTCTGTAGAAATTTCCTAAATTCATCACCACCAAGCTAAGCTCATGGGTTGTTTGATTGGTTTTCACTAACATAACCCATGTTTTCAAGTTTGTGTTGTAGTCTTTTTTGCCATGGGCAAGTTCGGTAGGAAGCTCTCCGAATGCGTTCAAGAAGGCCATAGGAGCGAGCTCAAGTCGCTCCCACAAAAGCTCAAGCATGCACTACACCAAACATGAAGAGAGCCTGATGCATGAAGATGTAGAAATGGTGCCAACGGAAGAAGAAGAACAAGAGCAAGAGCAACCTGATGGAGGAAGGCAATGACGACCCCCACCTTGATTTGGAGGGAGAATGGGAGATGTAGCCGTACAACCTCGTTAAGAACCGTGAGTTTGTCCACACACCGGCATACCACCTAGACCTCCTCGCAAAGATAGGTATGGACACCAAATTCACCATCATTTGGAAAGCCATTAGATGGGAGAACTGTTGCTCTCGTTGACGAGCTTGGTTCTCGCCTCTTAACAATTCAATTCTTTTGCTCTTTGCAAGAAGTTGAAGGTGGGATTACTTTATGTCCTTTTGAGAAAGAATACTATCTTACATGGAGAAATCTTAGCTCTCACTTAGGCTTTAGTACAAAATGCTCAATTGACTTAGATCATGCTCTTAGAAGTTTTAATCGCCATGAATTTTGGAGAACGATTTCTAGTCAAAACGTAGTTGGCAAGTTTCAACCTCAAAATATGAATATTCATCATCCTACTTTAATGTTCATGCATCAGTTGAATTGCCATGACTTTGTTTGCTAGGCAAGATATAAGGTTTGTTTATCATGCTGAATTGCAAATTCTCTATGCCATGCTTAAAATACTAAAATTGCTCCTGTGAAACAAATGTTTAAACATTGGTTAGAAACATTCAAGGCTTCTACATCTATCTCTTGCACATCCCTTGTGTAACACCCTAGTGTT
Source organism: Miscanthus floridulus (assembly GCF_019320115.1). Lineage (NCBI taxonomy): Eukaryota > Viridiplantae > Streptophyta > Magnoliopsida > Poales > Poaceae > Miscanthus > Miscanthus floridulus. Next base: position 4,086,898 of record NC_089591.1, on the reverse strand, counting down.
AAGCATTGCATTTGGCACTTGCATTTCATGAGCACAAGCATCATCCAAGCATTCATGAGAATGAGCATGTGAAGCTTTATTTCATTCACCTTATCTTTATCACATGTGATGTTGATTATATACATGCATATGCTTGTGATCATGTGTGACCAATACAAGAGATGGTTGTGAGGTCACAAAAACACCTTAGACACATATAGGATGGAAAATGGAACAATGTTTGTATTCATGACATGGGCCAAATTTGCTTCTAAGTCATAGTTTACTCAAAATGTCAATTTTCATTATACTACTTTGACTAGAGTTGAACTATAGCATAGAGTGTTTGCCTAGAATTGCACCCTTAACAAAAGTTGTAGCTTATCTTATGTGGAACAAACTTTGTTTAAGGTTCATGAGCTAATTCAGTACCTAACATGATCAAATAGGGCCCACAAGAATCAACATAATGTTGTTTTATAACTTGGAAATTTTTCTAAGTGTGAAGCTGAGTTTTAGTTTCATGTAGCCTACTTTGGAGCCTTATAGTTTGAAAACCATGGCGAATTAGACAAAACTCCTTTAAGCAATCTTGTAGT